>NW_028258324.1:56865833-57039166 GCF_053883595.1 Heterocephalus glaber
TATAGAATATATATATGCACATATATATGCAATCTTAGTTAGAATAATAGTCTTAATATGCTAACAAAAAGCCATGACAAGTTCCTTTTTCTCAGCCCCATTTCTAATCATATTTGCTCTCCCTAAGAGGTCTGGAGGATAGAAACTTTGGAAGCACTTCTAATTTTATAGCAGTAAAAGAAACAAAACTACTTTGTAAATTTGGTCATTTACTGAATCTAGATTCATAAAAGAAAAATGAGAACAATATATAAACAAATACAAATTAATAGATATGTAATTCAATTGCATGTGGAAATATTACATTACATTATTATTAAATATGTATGTATGTGAATATATATACACATATGTATGTGTATTTCTGTATACATGCATATGTAAAGAGAAGAGTAAAAATTTGGAAAGAGCTCCCAAATCAAGTAATTGAGAACTAAAGAATGAGAAATAGCAAGGTCCATAGTTTGATCCCCGGTACCAAAAAAAAAAAAAAAAAAAAAGAATGAGAAATAGGTGAAGGTAGTTTAATATTAGAGTCATAAAGCTTAAAAATTAATATGAAAGGTAGAAATTTTAAATGAAATTCACACAAAAATTGATGTGGATGGTTAAAATATAACACATGTTAACTAGGCCTAGTATTTTATAATAGGCGGCCAGCATAATTTAAATATACTAAGTTTCCATAAATAAGTGATAAATGAATAATGGGGGGAAATATAATATTTCATCATTATTTCATTCAAATCATAATTCCATGTCATTCCATTTTCCAACCAAGCAATTTACGTAAATGTCAAGAAACTAAAGAATACCTTTCCTATACAAAAAATAAAATCAATGCTCATTTATTGAGAGGTACAGTAAGTACTATAAAACTTTAAGTAACATTTCAACACATACTTCCTTGTCAGTTTTCCGTTCTCGTATGGAAACGATCTCATTTTCTAGTCTTAGTATTTCACTCTTCACTCGTCCCAATTCTCTTTCGGCAATGGCCTTAAAATGTTCTTCACTTTCAATCTCATTCTCCTTTGCTTTGTAAAGAGACTGCAGAGTAATACACAAAATGGAAATACTTTTTAAATTCTATTATTTTAAAACATTTATAATAATCTATTAGGCAAAAAGAAGGTCCCCCAAATGCTTAGATTAAGTACTATTAGCTCCACTATGATAAAACCTTCACATTAGACTGTGATTACAGTGTGGTTGATGTTGCTCACTAGTGGTAAAAGTGTCATGCCACGGACTGCCCAGAGGAAATATCATCAGCAGTCTTCAGATATTATGTTCATCTAGGAAAACTAAAGAAAACCAAAGTTTATGTGGTGAGGCCTAAAAACTATAACTCATTATTTATAAGTAAGAAATAATCAATTAAAAATAATTGGGGAAAGGAATGTTTATATTGTTGATCACATAATTAACAGATAATTTCAAAATATTTAAAAACTGATGGTGGTAAATATTTCTTAGATCATATTAGTATACAACTGTCCTTTGGTTTTTTTATCTTATAAAAAAATTTCTTGACTAGTGATCTTGTAGTGCCTCACAGTTAATACTCTCGGTATTAATTTTATACTAGCAGTACTAAAGTTGCTACTGTTGTAGGAAGTTTATCATCTTTTGTCTCTATTTAATCCAGGTTTGTTTATTCAAGTTTGATGGCAATAAGATATACCAACAATGCTCCTATCTCTCAAGTCCCCAAACCACTAGTTTAATAACTTGAGGAAAACTGTCTTCCAAATAATTTATCAATTACTCAAATAAGGATCCAAGAGTATTGTTTACATGAGTATTGTTTCAAATGTTTATTAAATATGTAACTTCCTAATAAGATTTGCAAACTATCAAAAATACCCACATTAAGTATAATTTTTTTTTTAAATACGGCTTTCTTGAGCCGGGGATTTAGCTCAGTGGTTCTGCCGCCTGCCTCGCAAGCAGTTCAATCCTCCCTAGTTTGATCCCCAGTACCAAAAAAAGAAAAAAAAAATTAAAAAGAAGTATGGCTTTCTTCATTTTTAAAAATTATTATTTTTCTCAGAAAAGTAGATGAACATTTTTTTTAATTGACAAGGAAGTCCATGCTGATTTGTCAAGTTACCTGGTTTTTTGGACATTGTCAGGGAGTGAATCTCTACACTTAAATAAATTATTCTTAAAACAGAAGCTTATTTCACTACTCCAAGTTTTAATTTAATTACATTTGTGTTAGTGTTTCTAAAATGTATTCCCAAGTTATCTTAAATAGTCTACAACATAATTTAACTTTTTAATCTCATGATGATCATTAAAATTTTAGTTCTTGAACTATACTAAAACACCTTGAAGCCATAAAGGCTACTAAAGTGTGTAGAGTGAGTTGGGCTAAAAAACTGAAAAGGGATAGAAATCTATTCTGCATTATCTTAGCTCTGTTTCTACTTATAGCTATCATTTCTCGCTGCCATTATTGGATCCTTCTTATATAAATCTGATGCTTACTATTATATGAGATTGTTTGGATAATTTCTCCTTTAATATGAATTAATTTTTGTTTAAAATTGGTAGCAGTAACTGGATCCTCAAACTTTTTTTCTATCTACTTTAACATTCAAGGTTATGTTCATAATAGTTGGATTATGCTAGCTTTGTATATCTCTAACATAAAATCACAGATACAAATTGACTGTGAAATGGTCCATGACTACATGGATATAATCAACATAAATTTCAATATTACTATACCTGTGTAAATGAGAATTCTTGCTTAACATTTTTGAAGTGAGAATTCATAGCATTAATTCGATCCTCGTAATCATGTAGCTGATCTTCCAAGTTTGATTTTTCATTCTGCAGCTTTGATAACTGTAAATAATAAATACTGTGATCAAAGTCCTATTAACTTTTACCATACTGAAAGACCTAAAAATCAAAAGAAAATGAAATGTTCTGTCACAGTCCATTTATCACAGCCCACAAAAGAAATTTATTTGTCACAATTTTGAGGGCCGAGAATTCCAAGATCAAAGTCCCCGCAGCCCTGGTTTCTGGTGAAGCCTCACTTCCTAGTTTATAGATAGATGCCTTCATGACAGAAAAAAAGATCATTTGTCTCTTATCTTTTCTACTAAAGGCACTAAGTTTATTTATAAGGGTTCCAGTACCATGAACTAATTACCTCCCAAAGTCCCTACCTCCAAAACCATCACACTGGGGATTAGGACTTCACCATATGAGTTTGAGAAGGACATAAACATTCCATCATAAAATTTTGCTTCTCTAAATGTCCATAGGAACTTCTAAGATCTATCTTTTAAATGCAAAACAGTATTGTAATTTGGTGAATACTATGGAAAAGTAAAACAAAACAGAAATCACTCTTAGAATTGCAGCAAGAGCAGGATCCATTGCTAAAATGCATTTTTTTCATATAGTAGTATTATATTTTTACAGGACAAAAATGAGATTCTTTTCCATAACTAAACCACAAGATGGATTACGTGAAGAAGAGCATACTAGCAAGGCAGAAAGAGATAGAGGAGGAGGGAGTGATGGGAGTGGAGGGAGAGAAAGGGGGCAGAAACCACACATTTTGGTAGTGGCTATATACTAGGTATGATTTCTTCTTCCTCAATTCCTTTTCCATACATTTAGGTTTAGCCTAACAGAATAGCTCTTGTGTGCTTAGAATCTATTTCTTAACATATTTTGTTCTTGAATTAGAACCTCTAGTAGAAACAAAACAGTACAAATATTAAATGAGCAAAATAAAAATTTGGAAAACTGCAAAACCATTAGAAGATGCCATGCGTCCAAGCAGTATAAAAACTCAACAAAGGAAAAGCATACTTTCTCATAATCAAACAATATCTCCAAAGTTATGGGTACCTCCCAGGGGTACAACAAAGTCCACTGAAATATGGAAGAAAATACTAAAATTTTTATCTAGGGAAAAATACTAATTTATTTGTTTATGTCCTATATTTTACTAAACTCTTGAATATTAAATATTAGCTTTTAGAATTATTACATAATATTTATCTCAGATTTTATATACATATTTCTTATATTAGCTATTTCATTTATTTCAGTTTTGAAATTAAAATCCCCCTTTTGTTTATTTTGCCATAATTTTAATGTATTGAGATGAGTTATTAATTTCTTTACTTTTGTCACTTAATAATGAAAGTATGCAAGGCTATCTATATATTTTATCTACATAAGATTTTGGGGGGAAAAAGCAAGATTTTGGTGTTTTCCATGCATCTGGATATAAAGCAGTCCCTTTATATTGTTTTCTAAAAATAGATGTCATTGTTTGCATCTAAAATGTTCTCCAAAACCTCATGTGTTGAAGGTTTTCAATGCAATGTTCAGAAGTGGGGCCTAGATGATTGGATCATGGGGGTACTACTTCATCAACCAATGAATCCATTGATGAATTCATAGCTGAATGGGATATTAGGAAGCGAGGCTTTGTTAGAAGAAGTGGGTCACCGAGCATGAACTTTGAAGGCTATACTGGGACCCTGACCCCTTTCTCTGCTTCTCCCCCTCCCCCTACTCCTACTCTTCCTCCTTTTCCTGGCCTCCATGGGCTTTTCTCCATCACATCCTTCTGCCATGATGTTTCTGCCTCACCACAGTCCTGAAAGCAATGGAGCTAGCTGACTATGGACTGAAATCTCTGAATTCATGAGCCAAAGAAACCTTTCTTCTTTAAGTTGTTATTCTCACGTATTTTGCAACAATAATAGAAAGCTAACACAGAAAGCTGGTGCCAAGAAGTAGGGTCATTGCTGTGACTTTGCCTATGGCTATGTGGTTCAGAACACTTTGGAACTGGTGTGCTGGATGTATTTGGACAAGTTTGGAGATGCAGACTTGAGAAGCCTTACAATGTTTTAAGCTGAGCTGAATGGTCAGTGTTGGTGGGAGCTCAGAAAATCCAAGTGCTAGGAATTGTAGTTGATGTAAGTTTGTCCTTACAACATAAAATATTTTATGTCAGTCTGTGACAACTTGATCCTCACTCAGAAAGTTCTAAACTGCACACATTACGTTCTTGTTAGAATGTCCTTCTTAAAAACATATCAAGTCACATTCAGCTTTAAACATCATAGGAAGAAACTCACAAAGAAATATCAACTAGAACACGTTTTGCTTGCAAACATATGCAAATAATTGTTGCTATGCAAACCTCGAAAATCCCTTTCCAAATAGTGCTTAATTTCAAGGAAATATAAAGCAGGCACGGCAGCCTTTCCTCTCCAGACCAGGAGGCTAGAAGTGAGTAAGTGGAATAAGTGAGAAGAAGGGAATAAGGATCCAGGTTTTATAACTGAATATCATCTACTGTTTCATTAAAATTTTTAAATGGTTAACAATTACCCAGAGGAGCAGGTAAGGTGACAGAGGAAGGACGTGGCTCAGAGGAGCATAAACAGAATAAGGATGCGATTAGGGAAGGAAAGAAATAAAAGGGATGGGGTGGTGCTGCCAACCAGAAAACACCTTCAACAGATCTCCTCTTCTTCCTTCAAGTCTTTACCTGATTTTCCAGCATTTTGTTCCCTTCGTTTGACACTGGGAGGGCAAACCCATCCTCCCAATGCAGCTCCGCCAGGAACTCTCTACTCATGGCAAATGGATGGGGAACTCCAGATAGAGAGCAGAACAAAAAACCGCCTTCTCGTCTAGGGTGATACCCTAGTCCAGTTGAGACATTCGCAAAGTTGCTACCAGAGCCCTCGCAACTGTCTCGCGTCCTTAGTTACCAAACAGGAAGAGCTCAGGCAAGTAGGAGGAACTTCCTGTTGGGAATTCCCCACTTCCTGTTGGCGGAATCCGTATTTGAGCGCCCAAATTAACAGTGCTTCCTTACAAATTCTCCGGGATTAATTTTCAACCTACAGGAGGCTCGGGTCGCTCCCTAACTCCCCAGAGGGTGTAGGATCTGTGGTCCCGGTGCCGGCTTGACGATCCCTGGGTTCCTAGAAGGACCTCGCTACGCAGCTCTCTCAGCTGCCCGCGGTAGAGGAGAGCTAGCAAGGATAATAAACCGGTTTTATTTCCAAGTGGAGCTCCATCCAGGGACCCAGAGGTCCTTGGGCGGGCACCGAAACCACCGGGTTAAGGTTAGCGTCCTACGTTAACATTTAAAGATGTGGACTTTCACGTAGAAATATCTTTCCTTATCTCGAAAAAAGCTAGGTGACAGAACCCCCATTATCGAAAGACAATATTCAGGTGGAAAGGCGCCCCCTTTAGATCGGCAAGCATTTTGTCAGTTAACTAATTTGAATTTGCCGACTTGATCTGGATAGGCATTTGAGTTAGTCTCTGTTGTATAGTAGCTCAGGACTAGAAAGAACAAAACAACCAATCTGATTCTTTTATTTTCTAGGTAAATTGAGGCTCCCTGAGATTAAGTGGTTAAGCATTGTGAGCACGAATTAATTTTGTATATCTGATAAACAACTGTCTGTAGCACTTTGCTCTACAATTTAAATGTACATAAGAATAGAAAGCAATGTATAAAGAAGGTATGTATATATCACCTTTAACATTTCTATTTTGACATATTACCTTAATCTGTACCTTTTGCTGATGTATAAAACGTGATCAAAAGCTATAGTAAATGTTTAAATTGTAAAAATATAGTAAAAAGACACGTTGCCATTAATCCTTCTCAAAATACTCTCCCCTTACTTCAAACACAGTGATCCCAGTTCCTACCACTTTCTGGAGCAGTTCTGGAAATCCTCTTTCATGTCTTTAGTTGTCATGTGTGGCTGCTTTGATGCCCTGAACGGCTTCAAAACGTTTATCTTCGGTCATTTTGACTCCAGGGAAAATCCAAAATTCACACACTGCCAGATCACGGCACTTGGCAGCACCATTCACAATATCTATGATCACATGTCCTAAAAATATTCAGCAAACTGAACTTCCAAAACTGCTTCAGAAAGTGACAAGAATGATAGCATAAGTGTGTTCAAAGTGAGGGGAGTATTTTGAGACATATTAATGGCAATTTGTCTTTTACTATAATGATTTTTAAATTTAAATACTCACTATATATTTTTGATCACCCTTTGAACTTTAAAGTAAATCACAGACATTATGACATTTCATCCCTAAATACTTAAGCATACATTGCCAGAAAAGAAGTTAATGTTCTCTAATATAAATGCAATATTATTGTCCTAACAAAGCTAACAATTTCTCATAACCCCTAATAGCCATTTCATATTCATAACTCAGTTGGCCTGAAAATATCTTTTACAGTTCGTTTGTTACTATAGTTTTGAAATCTTCTTTCAATACTTTTGTCTCCTGCATTGTTTTTTATAAATTTAATCTTGTGGACTTAGAAACAGTGTCTTTAAAGACTAGAATTAGCAAGAAATTTTACTCCCCACTTCTATGTTGCTTTAAATCTGTCAGGTAACTGGGGACAAGACAGTTTCTAAAGAAAAATTTGGACCTGTGTAGAATAATGGAATTTTAAGGACACAAATACCTTATAGGGGTTCATCATTTACCTTTAGTAGTTTAGTCATTCCCACTAATGAAGATGTTAGTATATAACATGCTAAGATGGCACGTGGTCATTTATACTTAAGATTTGTTGTGACAATATTGGGTTTTTTAAATGATTGGAGTTATTACTGCCAATGTAAACATTACTAATTTCCCATCCTGTTTACTAATGAATATTGATCTACCCCATTTGGTGTTAGCTCTAGCTGCCAAGTACATAACTACAGCTATCTTGGTGGGCACGATGCCTATGCTCCATGGACATAAGAAGTCTATCAATGCAAGCCCTGCAAAAAAGTCCCGTGTCCCATATTTCAAGGATTCTATTTCTGGAATTTAAGGATGACATTTACATGATGTTTAATTCTACATGAAATGTCCATGTATTCTCCAAGTTCTACAATTCTAACTTAAAATAATAGCCCTGTTCTCCACTTCATCACCACTCCTGTGTCAAATCAGTTTTCAAGTTCTAGAACATAGCTGTACCTCAATTTATTCACAGCTATACATCAAAGCAAAATCCATAGCTTTAAAAGCCTTGTTGCTGAACATGAAATACTTTAATTCCAGAATGCTTAGGTAGATGTAACCCTTTTATTAACTTATTTCCACATAATTCACTTTACCTAAGTCAAGTTATTAAGGCTAACATACAAAGAGAATTTTTGTTTTCAAAAATAAGATTGTTAAAAATAGAAAAATATGTAAATATAAAGCAAAAGAAAAGCTATCTTTCACCTGCATTCCACTCCTTCCCAGGAATTTATAGCTGTTTGGTGTTTCCTCTACTAGCATATTTTTAATTAAGCTATAAATATATACATACATGAGTTTTTGTCCTACAGAAATAGAAATTGTGTAATCATATTATAAATATTCTGCAAATTCACTTTTTTAGGTAACACTGGTGGCCATATTTCCATGGCAGTACACTTAGATTACCTTCCCATTTTAATGCAAGTTTAAAATTCAATATTTTATCAATCACGTGTAGCTTTTTAAACAATGCTGCAGTTGACATATTTATAATACTGTATGTTATCAATTCTAGAATGTACTTATCGTCACATTTTAATGTCTCTGAAGCTGTGATCCATCTTTTAATAGTGTCTTAGATTAGGTGTAAGAAGATAAAATCTTATTACTAATATGTTTCTGCAAAACATATTCTTGAAGTAATATTAATAGAGAAGCAATTTTAAGACATAAGCAATTTTATTTTGATAGATAACATTAAACTACCTTTAATAAAGCTTTTACTTACCAATAAGATGAGAGCATCATCGTTGCACACTCTGAACATTATAAAGTATTAATTACTTCACAATCTAAATGCAAAATACAGTTGTTAACATTTCAATGAGTAAATGACACTAGGTATCACATTTCTGAGTCTGAGCATCCCATTTCTTCTAAGAATTTCTCTATCATACCCTTTGCCCATTTCCCCTCTCTCATTCTTTTATTAAATTATAGTGGTGCTTTTAATGTTATTGATAGTATTCTCTGTAAGTATGTAAGTAATATTTTTCTCCCAAATTTGCTTTGGTTTTATATGTACCTTGTTTTTAATATATTTTACCATCCACAGCTCAGAAAGTGCTCTTCTGCCATGATCAGGCTTCTTTATCAGGCTCTTGCATCACCAACTTTCCTGATCTGGCAGCAGCATTCGGCTCAGCTGCCCTTCCCCCAGTAAAACATTTTCTCCTCTTGGTTGTTATGCCTCTTTCTATTCACAAGGGAAAGTTTGCCATTAACCTTGTCGGTCTTGTTTGCTGTATTCTCTTGTCTTTTTGACCTCTAAATATTGATATATCTTAAAACCCAAAGCCAATACCTCTACTCTTCTTGCACTTGCTCCACAGGTGATTGTGTCTGTTTCCGTGGCTCCAAATAGCATGGCTGGGGAATGTATTACATTGCTAGGGATATCATAGCAAAATACCACAGACTGAATGACAAACAACAAATATTTATTTTCTGCAATTTCTAGAGGCTGAAAATCCAGGGTTAAGATACTGACAGGGTTGGTTTCTGGTGAGGCCTCTGTCCTTGGCCTACAGATAGTGACTTTCCCACTGCGTCATCACTTGGCCTCTTTTCTGTGTCTCTTCCTCTTTTTAATAAGGACACCCAGCATCAGTCCCTGTTCTCACCTCCCCAAACCCCTAGAGACAAGTCTTTCATGAATTAATTCCTTTTCTTAAAATTTTCAAATAAACAGAGATGGTATAGTGTGGCAGTTAATAATTTATTGCATCTAAGGTCCAAATTCACCCATTTTGCCTGTTTTGTGAAAATAATATAGGCTCTTTAAAGAGCTGTGGTTTTTGTTTTTTGTTTTTCTGTTGTTTTTTGTTTTGTTTGTTTGTTTGTTTTGATAGTGTGCCTGACATCAAGCTTTTTTGGGAGCTGGAACAGGAACACATTGCAGAATCCTTCAGTAGCTGGGATTACCAGCATGCACCACTGTGCCCTGCTTAAATGACAGATTTTAAGATTAAGCTTTCCCTATTGAAGCATTGTGTGTTTTCTCTCCTGATTGGACCCGGAGTGTTTTATGTACCTACTTTTGTAATGTAAGTTGCTTTCTTCATTTAACGTAATATTTTTGGTTTTCATCTATATTGTGTTATATACCAAGAGTTTGTTTCTTATTGCTAGATTATTTCCAATTTGGGGAAATTATGAATGAAGCTATTATAAACATGTTTGTACAAGTCCTTTAATCCTTCAACTTTTATTTCAGAATAATTTTGTATCTCCATATAAGCTGTAAAGATAGTACAGTGTCTGTATACCCCTCACCCAGCTTAAGTTTCCCCTAATGTTATCATTTCACATTGTCATAGTGCATATGTCAATATAAAAAAGCCTACATTGGTATATTGCTATAAACTAAACTCCAGATTGTCCAGTTCTTCCATGAATGTTTTTTTTTTTTCTAACCCCGGATCCATTTCAGCATACCACCTTACATTTTATTGTTATGTCTCCTTCGTCTCCCTTGGTCTGTGATGAGTTCTGAAGTTTTTCTTATTTTTCATTTACCTTGACAACATTGAGGTATTGTGTAAAATGTCTAATTTGTTTTTATCTAATCATGTTTGCCTCATGGTTAGGCGGGAGTTGGAGTTTTTGGAACAAAAATAGAGGTGAAGTGCCTGTTATAGTTTATATCTAACATTTCCCCCAATGCTTCATATGCTCATAGGTGGGGTTTTGGGGGAGGTGAGTGGATCGTGGGTGTATAATATTCATCCCTGTATTAGTCTACCGATGAGTTTATAGCTGGGTGTAATGTTGGGAGGTGAAGTCTGGTGGGAAGAGATGGGTCACTGTGGCCTTGGCCTGGAAGTATATCTATCTATACATATTTCCCCAAACCTACAACATTTTCCTTTCTTAATGGCTTGTTCTATATTATTCATCAGGGCTGCATTATTCTTCAGGTTATCTATAAACCCAGAGGGGCCTTTCCTGCCCATTCAAATCCAATATAAATTTTCCCTGTCCTCTCATGGCGACCTTTTCACATTGAGTGATTGTATCCAAACAATGTGCTGAGTTAGTAATTTTGTTTATATTTTCTTGTTTATTTATTTTCTATCTTTTCCACTAGACTTTAAATGCATAAGAATAGAATCATATACTTTGTTCACCCTGTATTCAGAAACTACAGGGTTCCTACAACTTGATAGTGCTCAATTAAAATCCATTGAGAGAATAAATTTAGAAATTGAAGGGAGAGTTTTAAATTTTTATACAATTATATCTGTAAGTCTCTTTCTTGGATGACTTTTATGTTTTATGTCACACTTAGGAAGGTGTTTCACATAAAACTATAAAAATGGCCTCCAATAATTTCTTTTGCTACTTTTATAATTATATAATCTTAAGCAAAGTTTTAAATCACATGAAATTTATATTCATGTATAAAAGGAAGTAGATATACAACTTTTTCAAAAAAATAGTAGTAGACTATTAGTCTCTCTCCATTGGTTTAAAATTCATCCTTTTTGTATATTTAATTTTCTTATATGCAGAAATATATTTGGTATTTCAGTGATTTGTTTATCTCTACAAAAGTGCCACACTGTTTCAAGAAGTATAGTTTTTTAGCATGGTAGGGTCAAATGTACCATCTATCACCACCACCATAAATATTCTTCTGTCCATCTAAACACACTTTCAAATGAATTTTGAAACTGGAATCAAGTTGCCAAGTTTTTTATTTTTAAAGAGGCAAGATGCTAAGAATTTTCATTGAAATTTTAGTGAATAACAGAATAATTTAAGTAAAATTTAGTTTTATTATATTGCCTTACTATACAGAAATACGTCTCTATTCAGATTTTCTTTATGTAATTAATTCTTAATACAGATGCATATGATTAGATTCAGAGAATTTATATAACCTCAGAATTAGAAGAAACCTCCAAGATTGCCCCTGACTACAAGGTGTACATATGAATTACACTTCTATTGATTAGGTACTCACTACCTCCTGAGGAAATGCATTTTATTACAATGTATAATGAAGTAGATAATGACTTGGATAATAAAATAAGTCTCGTAGGAATAATGTCAGAGAAGATCCTGTAATTGTCCTGTTCCACAATTTCCTTGCCTACACAAAAAGTGTTCTTAGGCCAGCATCTATAATATTTTGAAAATCTGTTCACTTCAAAAGTTTATATCAGATAACTGGCTGTTCTGTTGTACACTATTAGTGAAAGATAGTTGCAAGTCCTTACAAAGGAGCCTTGAATTCACAGCCAAAAACTGAGCAGTTTCTGATGTCACTCTTGCTTTTATTTACCTTTATCTTTACTGTTGGCACATATTAATTTCTCAATTTATAGTTGCTGAATTAATGAATAGATTATCCTTACAGATTTATTTCTCCTGATAATGAGAAGCCATAACTATATTTAAAGAGAATATTTTTCTAATGCAAGGAAACCATCGAGGAAAAACAACTAATTACATTTTCTCATATACTTTTCTGGAAAATACACAATCACAAAATTTATATTGCCAATGACAACCACTGATTTGTAAAAAGCATTATGTAGTTGAGGTGGGTAGAATAGGATGTGGGTGTTATTATGGAATTAAGTTGGGTACCGTGGTGTGTGTGTGTGTGTGTGTGTGTGTGTGTGTGTGATCAATTGCTGTAGATGAATGACTATAAATAAGAGCTAACAATTTTTTTCTATGACTATTACCTAGAACCTAGGGCAAGGAGGGAAATGTCCCTTTTATCAAGTATTTTCACCTATCAGGAAAATAGTCCAAAAAGTTTTTTTAAATGGGTAAGACAATACTTTAAGAAGCTTTTATATTCAGAGGCTCACACTCTTGCTAGTGGAAATATATATTTTACAGACTTTATTCATTTATTCTAATCCAGTAGATGGTGCTACATGTCTGTATATGTAAAGTAGCATGAGTGCTTTATCCTTTTTCTTTTTTCTTCTTTTTTTTTATCTGCAACCCTCATCAAGGTCTACCATTATAATGAAGATCATTATTTCTGACATCTGAGCCAAATCTTTGGATGCAGCATTAGAGATGTACTTAAGAAAAAAAAAAAACAGAAAATGATTGTGGACCAAATACCAACCTAACAATCTATTAATATTTTTTCCTCTCAGCTCATTCTCACTCTAAAATGACAAAATCTTTGGTTTCACACAGAATTGTGTCAGTTTACTTAAAACATCCAGATACAAAATCATAGCCCCTCTTTCTTCTGAACACTGCTGGTTGGTATCATAATGAAGCAACCATAGTAAGGGTAATAATTAACAAAGAATGTTTAAATTTAAGATTGTGATAGATAGATCAACATGTAAATCAATTCTTTGAGAAGATAATGTACATTTTAAGTATATGAAAATTTATAAACATGAAGTTTGATGTTGAATCAATGATTAAGCTAACTGTATACATTAATATTTCTTTATAAATCATTGAAGACCCTAAACTTTAGAAAAGTAAAGGTTTTATGTAAGAATCAGCAAAAATAATCCATATGACCCAGCAATATTTGATTTATTTTAGTTATTTGTTCCAAACTCAATTAAACTTCATATATAATCCAAATCAGAAGTCACTGGGTTTTGCCTCCTTTTATTTGGCAGATTTTAATATATTATTTTCTCACATATTCAAAATGTTTTAGAAGTATCATTGTACTGTAAACCAAGAATAAGGATGACATCAACTACTAATATAAAAATTAGAACATTTTCACTACTGAATTAGTTTATAGTATTAAACTCTGATTTAGTTAACTGTAATACAATTTCATGAAGTCCTTTCATGTTCTTTGAAAATTCTTTTACTCTTTTCATTGTATCAAAAGAAAAATGAGAGCCATGATTAATAATGAGTGCTATACATAAGGTAGGTATCATAATCTGCTGACCAAAGACTTAATAAAATATTTTTATTCAATCAACTATAGAGAAGTCAGAAGTGACCTTTCAGATTTTGTCATTTATGCTCTCCTTCATTTATATCTTCATTAACTCTTTTACCAGCCCTTGAACAAACTCAAGAAGACAGGATTAAATTTATTATTCCTAGGTATGTTACACAACATGGAAAACCACACGCTCTAAATCCAGGGAATGACAGCTTAATTGAAAAGACAGATATGTGTAAGTGTGTCTTTTAGGCAGGTGTGTCACCTACATGTATTTATTACCTTGCCTATGTTATAATTGGCACTTTTCTATTCTTACTTTTTGAGATATGACCACCACTACAAGTAGAGTTTCTTCATCAACACTTAAAACATGATTAATGTATATTTCCCACAAAGAGTTTACCATCTAGTGGAGAACTGACCACAGCAGCTGCACCCTGGCTGATCTCCTGAGCTCTCTAGCAGATCCCTCTGATACCATCTCTACATCTCAGCCAAAATGACTTTTTTAAGCCCCAAATATGAGCACAACCCCCCTCCCCATGGCAACTCCCCCATGGCTCACCATGGTCCCCTAACATGGTTTAAAAGACCCTCCTGAAGTGATCTCACCACCACCCTCATCTTATACTCTGCTTCATCTTACACTGGAAATTCTAGCCTAGCTAAATTTGTTTTTTTCCTTGTGGTCTCTCTTACTGCAAGCCTTCACACACCTGTTCCCCCTGCCTTGGTAGACCCCTGCTGTCCACTTTCTCTAACCTGTACATGCTCCACTAGCATCATATTTTCACTACCATGACACTTGCTAAACTCTTTACTTCTGTGAGTCCCCATTATACTGTCAGAACCATAAATTGGAGTGTCTAGCTTATTTAGCTCTGGCTTATTAGCACAAATACATAGTAGACACACATTTGTTCATTCATTGCATTAACAGTCATTCAGCACCTAGTGTGTGACACACTCTGTAGGGAGAGACGGGGACATGTAACTTGAACAAAACAGATTAGGACACTGACTTGTAGGGCTTTTATTAAATTAAATAGTGCATACTGAGTGCCTAGTTGGTATGTGTTATGGGTTCTAGTTGTCCCCCCAAAGCCTCATGTGCTCATATATTCGGATTTTCAGAGCTGACTGGATTAAGGGTATGTGATACTAAATTAGTCCACTCCTTGGAAGCAGCATAGTTCTGGGTGTGGATAATGGAAGCCCCACTCTGGATGTAGGTGGCATTAATCCATAGGCTTTTAGCCTGTATGGAAAATAAAGAGAGAGACGGAAGGCAGGCTTACTTCTGCTGCTTGCTGCCTTCTTGCCATGGACTATTTCTCCTCTGCAATGCCCCTTTGTCATGCCATCCTGCCTTGGAACAAGCAGACTATGGACAGAAATACAAACCGTGAGCTGAAATAATCCTTTCCTCCTTTAACTATATTTTCTCTCAGCAAGGAGGAAAGTAACTAAAATAGATTTTTATTACCAGAGAAGCAGGGTCATTGCTGTGACATTATCTGGTCATGTGGTTCAGAAACCTTTGGAACTGGCTTGTGGAAAGAGTTTGGGAAGGTTTGGAGATGCTCGCTGAAGAAGCAGCCCTGGAATGCTGTAAGGTGAACTTGATGTGAGATTCTGGTTAGAGGTCAGAAGACCAGAATGCTGATAGAAATCCTGCCAACAAAGATCAGGCTCAGGGGGTTTCTGCTTGGAAGAAGTACTTCATTGGTTGTTGGACTCCAAACCATGTGTGTTATGCTTTAGCAGAAAATTCATCTGCATTTTGCTCTTACAAAGAGACTTTGTCTGAGACCGAGATTAAGTGTGGTGTACTAATTAATCTGGTGAAAGAAATTTCAAGGCAGTCTAATGTTGAGGCAGTGGCATGGCTAGTGTTAGCCAGATCTATATTGAGAATCAACGGCAAAGGGGCCACCAGAATGATTTATAACATTTTGAGTTTGGCTAGAAAGGAATCTCCAGTAAAGTTGCAGGCTACAAAGACAGAGCAGAGGAGAACTTGGTTGCTGAGAAGGAACAGAACAATATAAAAGGTGGCCCAAGGACATCACAGGAACCAGCAAGACTCCAGCCATTGCAGCTTCAAAGTTTCAAAGGTGAAAGACTTCGCTTTGAGAAGAGAACCCCAGAGCACCATATTTCAGAATGGTGGTGGGCTAGGGAAGTTGTTCTTCAGAATTGGGTTCTTAGTGCTCAGCAATCCAGGCCCTTAACCTCTTCAGCCAAGAGTGAAGGAAGCCTGGTTACTGCTCCAGCTGGTGACAGACTTTAGCGTCATCATGTGGTGCTAGTTTTAGGTCCATGCAAAATGCAAGAGTTACGGGGTCAGGAAAGCTACCACACAGATTTCAGAAGAAGAACTGGGAGGCCAGGCAGCATGCCCCCAAGAAAGCAGTGTGTGAAGCTGTGAGTGTGAAGGTGAAGGTGCAGTACCAAACCCAGAAAGTTAGAGAAGCCAGGAATGTGGATCATTTACGGAAAGTCACAAGGAGTGAGCAGACCCAGCCCAAGAGAGAAGCCATGGAGCTACAACCACTAGAAGTGTCATGGGGTAGAGCCACCCAAGCCCTTTGGAGTTCATATCTTGCCATGGATTGCCCTGGGTGCTGGACATGAACTTAATGTTTGCCCTGCTGAATTTTGGACTTGCTTTGGTCCCGTTCTTTTCTGTCTCTCTATTTGTGCCTTTTGGAATAGGAATGTTTATCTTATGCCATTGTATGTTAGAAGTGCTTAACTTTCTTTTCATTTGTACAGGGCCTCACAACTAAGAGTTTACATTAAATCTTAGCAGAGACTTTGACCTTGGACTTTTCAGCAATGCTGAAACCGTTAGGACTTTGGCAACCCTTAGGGATGGACTAAATGTCTTTTGCATGAAAAGATGTGCATGAGTCTTTTAGGGATCAGGAGGGAGGAATGTTGTAGCTGATGTTCACCCAGGGCCTCATGTGTTCATATATGGGGCTTTTCAGAGCTGGGTGGATCCAGGACATGTGATACTAGGATAAGAACGTGTGGTACTAAATCAGTCCACTGATAGAAATCAGAGTAGCTCTGAGTGTGGGTAATGGAAGTCCCAATCTGGCTGTGTGTGGCACGAGTGGCTAGGCTTGTAGCCTGAATGGAATATAAAGGGAGAGAAGGAAGGTGGGCTTCCTGATGCTGTTTGCTGCCTTCTTGCCATGGACTATCTCTTCTCTGCAATACCCCTCTGCCATGCCACCCTGCCTTGGATCCAGCCAACTATGGACAGAAACTTACCAATTGTGAGCTAAAATAAACCTTTCCTCCTTTAACTTTGAGTGTCCAATACATTGTCTCAGCAGTGAGGAAAGTAACTGAGACAATAAGGCTCCCAGAACTCATCAAAGATAGTGTGTCTATGTCTCCAGGTGGGATAGGAGCTGGGGCAAGGGCAGAGCCACCCAAAATAAAAAGGATCTTACCTGAAACTTTAGCAACAGGAGTAGAAGGACTCCTGGTGAAAAGTAGAAATAAAAGTGCATTTTAGGTAGAGTGAGTAACAATCTCTAATCTTGGAGGGAGCGGGGAGCAGTTGAGGGGAACAGTTGTGGGGAATTACCAGCAGTTAAATACTGCTGGATATGGCATAATTTTGTGAATTGGCATATGTCTGGGAGAAGAAAAGTTGAAAGGCACCAGATCTCAAAAATATTTTCTTCTAGGCAAAAGGGATCAATTGAAGAAAGTTTTCATTGGTGTGTATTAGTTACACAGAGTGGATTTCATTTTGATATATTCATACATGCATATAGCATACATTGATCATTTTTCCCAGTTACCCTCTTTCCCTTTTCTCTCACCTGCCCTTGATCCCCTTCCTCTTCTCTGGTAGACTTCCTTCTACTTTCAAGTATTTTCAAAAATTTGTTTTTAGATTCCATATGTAAGAGAAAATGTGATATTTGACTTTCTGAGTCTAGCACATTTATCTTAGCTTGATGCTCTCCAGTGCTATCTATTTTCCTGGAAGTGGCATGATTTCATTCTTCTTTATGGCAGAATAATACTCCATTGTATACATATACCACATTTTCTTCACTCATTCACCTGTTGACAGTCACCTAGCTTATTCCCATGGCTTACTATTGTAAATCACACTGCAATAAACAGGGATACAAGTATCTCTATACTATGCTGACTTTAATTTTTAAGCAATATACAGAGGAGTAGGATAGCTGGATCAAATGATACTTCTATCTTTCCTGGGTTTTTTTGTTTTTTGTTTTTTTAGGAACCTCCATACTGATTTTCATGGTGGCTATACTAATTTACATTCCCACCAACAGTTCAGAACCATTCTTTTTTCACTGCATCCTTGCCAGCATTTTTTTTTTTTATTGTTGATGGTAGCCACTCTGACTGGGTTCTCAATGCAGTTTTGATTTCCAATTCTCTGCTGGATAAAGATGTGGGACATTTTTACTTATTTGATTTCAGTAATTTTAAATGAGGGAAATGAATGGAAGAGTTCAGTGAGGATATGAAAAACTTAAAGATAAAATGTAATATTTTGTGACTGGAAGCAGGGCCAAACAAGACTACAGTCTTCTCATTCTGGGGGAAATTTGAGGGGGCCAGTGGAATAAGAAAATCTAACCCCCAAATCTGCCAGTAATATTGTACCAGAGATAGCAGTTTCCAAAACTTCCAAAGATTACCTTGTCCAAGTGTAACTGTTTTTGCCTGGTTTTCAGATACTTATGTATTTTTTACTGTGCTTAACTACCACTCTCTTTGGAATATCAGAGTTCATATTAACACCTACAGCGATCTGTATGCCCAAACTGATCAGTGTTCTCCAGAGCCCATGGGGGCCCATGGGAGGCTCAGGACTTTCAGAAAACAGAAAGAAAAAGGGCAGGAAAGATACAATGTATCCTATGTCCTACTCAGTCCTAGAAGTTAGTAAAATAAATATTGGTGAAAGTTTACTTTGCTTTCAGTATTGCTCTTCAAAAGCCTTCTTTGTTCTTTTCTACACGTTTTCATATGCTTGAGAGCAAGCATGAATCACTTTCATAATTAAAAGAAAAAATATTTTTAAAAAACAATAATAACCAAAAAAAAAAAAATCCTTGGAGGTAATGCAGAGGAGTGAAAACAACAAACAACAAACATATCCACCATGTAACTGCTCTATAGAATAATTTAGGATAAAGATACAAGGAATATGTGTTCCTCATGATATTGCACACCCCATGTGTATGAGCACAACACAAGAACAAGTCTGGAATGAGGCTGCAGCTTGCACTTCCACGTTGCTATATGCAAAAAGAAACTTTCCACTGGCTCAGACACTTGGCTTTTTTTGTGGTTAAGGCTTTAAGAGACACTGCAGAAAGGTGGCTTGCTTTTATTCTGTGAGCTATAGCTCTCCACATAATATATGGGTAAATTTACTCAAAGCACTTGTTATCAGCTGTCAATCTGCTTCTTAGCCTGCATTTGGCTATGTTTCAGGTACCAAAGGAGAAAGCAAGAATTATTCCATGGCTTTTGCCCTGAGGGAACTAATTGTCACTTCTGAATTTACTGAATTACATGTGAAAGTAATTGCTGTTCTTCTGCTCTCTTCTGGTATTATTCACATAAATCCTATGTAAAGCTACATCTGTATACGTTGAGTCAGTTTATTCAAAAGTGGATGATACCTGTATACATGTTCTTAGATAGCTGCAAGTAGTTATTTGAAAAATTATCTTACCGATGTCTTTCCATATTGAGACATCTTTGAAGGTATATTGACTCCTTCCTCTTGGATTCTAGTCAATGTGTTTGCCCATGTTTTACCATGGACTAAGGAATTTTATGCTGTTCATTGTTTTTCTTCTTTACATATTGAACAGTAATTTCTTGGTTTTCTCGTATCATTGTCTTATTCCAAACTCCTTTGTAAATGAGCTTCTTAAGTTTCAGTGAGGATTTCCGGAGATACAAATTGTCCTATCCTTTCTTATTATCTGGCACTCACTAAGGTTCATTGCAGAGTGGTGGGAGGGGGAGGAGAGAGAGAGAGAGAGAGAGAGAGAGAGAGAGAGAGAGAGAGAGAGAGAGAGAGAAACATTAACCAACAGTTTTCTTTTATGAACAAGAAAATTGGCCGTTTTCCTATTAGCATATGAGGAACCTAAGAATGTCCTCTGTTGTCAAGGCAACAGCTATTCCTTAGGTAGCTGCAACAGAAAAGAAGCCAGAGCAATCTTTTTAGGATCAAATTTTTTTATCATCAAATCATAGAAAGAGAACCTTGATAGTCTACCTAGCCTATTTTGTCTTTAGTTAAGACCTACTGCAATAATTTGAAACCAATACAAAAAAGTCCTCTTTTAAATTGTTCTGAAGAACTCAAATAGCTTTCCCTGGTAATCATTTGTAATGTCTTACAGTGCACACTGAAAATAAATTTTTCCAATAAATCTAACTTAAATCTTCCATGCTGCCACTTGAAATCACTTCCTACAGTTCTATTCTGTGGAAATAAATAATTGTACACTTTCTAAAAGAGTCTTGCATAACCTTAAAAAAAAACTCTTAAATTTCTTAAAGTGAACAGTGCTAGATCTTTTTATCTTTCCAGCCATAGGTATTGTAGTTGTCCTCTCATGAATTCTATACTCTGCAATGCCATCTCTAGCTAGGAAATCCAGTTCTGCCCCTTAACTTACATAGAAGGCTGACTGGTGATAAAAAGAATAGGACACCAAGTTCTCAATCTGTCTATTCAAGTATCCTAGGTAAATTTTAGCTGTAGGATTTTCTTCATTGTCAGAGTTGTTTGGTTTGGTTTGGTTTCATGGACTGCCTAATACAACTTTTTCTGTGTGTGAGCATAATCATTCATTCTTCACCTGATATTTGGACAACTGATTTGTCTCTTCAAGTAGACAACTACTTTTAGCTCTCCTTGTAGAATTGTCTTGGTTTTCTTCCTTTCCACACTTGCATCAATAAATGAATGACCATATTTCTAGTTCCACTGTACACATCAATGATTAGTATATGTTGTGCACTAGGTATAGGAAAAATTCTGGACACTTGATCTTAAGATATCCACACTGGTCAGCCAGAAACAAACAAAAAATTATAACTAGGACCAGATAATTCCTTTTTTTCTCATTTGATTTCTTGAGTCAATCAAGGAGGATTAATCGACATGCTTTAATTCAGATTTTATGTGATCTAGTGAATGACCTCTAACATATGAATTTGGAAAACCTCGTTCTAGATCAATCAAAATGGCAAATCATTTAAGTTCTCTTGCCCTATCTCTGGGTTACACTGAAGATGCTAGTGATTCTAGGATAGAGTAATAGCTTAAGTGCCAGGCTCCAGGTATCCCATCTCTTTGTTTACATTACCAAATCTACATTCCTCTGCCTGTATGATCGTGAACTCTATTGGCTTTATTTTCCTTATGAGCATATAGGGCTTTTGAGAAAATTAATCTAATCTATATAATGTACTACATATTTTGAACACCAAGTATTTGGTAAATAGCAATTTTATTGTAACATTTTGGACTATTCAATGTTTTTTAAATATTTATTTATTATTTGAAATGAGGCTTCTCTACATTGGTGAGACTTGCCCAGAAGTCCTAAGCTTGAGTGACCTCTGACCTCCTGCCTCAGGCTCTCAAGTAGCTGGGACTGTAAGTCTACACCCCCATGCCAGGCACTCAGTGTTCACTTCTGAAAGTGCATGCAAGATTCTCTAGAAAAAGTTACCAATCAGCCAGGCATGGTGGCACACAGTTGTGATCTCAGCACTAGGGAGGCTGAGGCAGGAGGATCACTGTGAGTTCGAGGCCAGCCTGAACTACAAACCAGGACCTTGTCTCAAAAAAAAAAGAAGTTACCAATCACTTTCTAAGTGGCATTCTCCTGTGAAGAATTTAAATGAGAGGGGAGACCAGGAGGTGAAGAAGAGCAGGGTGTCATCTATGACCAGAGCTATTTAAATTTGTTATGCTGTCAATGTTTTAAATGATCCCTGTGGCTTGTTAAGGCCAGTTCTCATAATCACTGTGATTACTACACCTAACTTTGTCTTATTTTTCAATGTATTTTTGTTTATATAAGTAATACATGAAAACTCTTCATTGTGAAGGAACTGAATAACAATGTTATACATACAATGAATATCTAGCGTTCCTGTTTGTCCTTAATAATATTTCCCTTCCCTTGGAGCAACATCTTTGACTAAGATTGATGTACCCAAAGTAGAAGGGAAAAGTCCACAAATACTGCTAGTTCTAACTATTTTTCCCATGCTGTAGAACAAATGATACTGGACCTTGACTATACCTCTATTTGTTAAGAAATAATTATTTCATGAAATTCTTCAGAATCTGCAGTCAATGTGTACCACTTATTTTAACTGTGCCATAGAGTATTTGCTTTTGATATAGACAGAATCTCAGATCATGATGTGATTCCTCACACACCCTAATCCTTGCCAGATAGCCGTGCCACTTTAGCTGTTGCCTGTTCACATGAGTAAGGATCATGAAGTTAAATTTTATATCATTTGGGCAAGAATAATATCAAGAAAATTAATATCTTTATTTTATAATACTCTATGGCTTTTTTTCTGAAAGAGTCATGGTCAATGTCTTTGTGCCAGCATAGGAAGTAATGAATGAACACACACATGTCCATATACATTCACACATACTCTCTTTCCAACAAATGAAATTAAGAATGTGATGATCATCTCCTCCTAACAGTTTCTTCTGAGCTCAGAAGAAACTAGTTTTGGGAAAACTCTTGCTATCTTTTGCCAATAGAGTTCTTACACCAAAATCTGAGCTGGCTTTTCAATTTGATTTGGTTGTGGGAGGCGAGGCAGGGGTTGTGTTGTCATAAGTCTTCTGCTTCCCCCCCACTCCCCACATTGGTTGAGCCTCACTGCTCTTCACCATAATCCTCCCAGACCCACTTTGCACATTGGTTGAGCCTCACTGCTCCAACAAGTAATGCACTTCTGACACAATGAAGGGATGGCAGGAGTGGTGTGGGGAAAATCAGATAATGTAGGCACAAGCTTGACAGACTTGCTGCCTTTCAAGTGGCACATTATGAACTGGCCAAGTGAAACATGAAGGTATTATCCTGTGTTATCTGGTAGTTGAATGGGGTGCAGCTTCCTTCATGGTAAGGTGCTTGGCTTATTGCCACAGGATCTCCCTGTAGCTGCTTCACATATTCACTCAGAGTGCTGCCTGCTCACCTCTACTAACTCTTTTGACTCCAACCTACCCCAGAATAAGAGACGAGAACATGTGAGGATCAGGTAATGACTCTGACAGACTGGTTTTATGAACAGCAGGTCAATTTAGAAATGTCTGCAAATGGAAAAGTGATTTTAGGGATTCCAGGTTAAAATAAAGAGAACCTAGGTTTCATAGGGTTTCCTGTACCCACACAGCTTCCCAGGACTGGCTTCTGTCTTCTCACAGCAAAACATATCAGTATTGTAAAATTATCTTCTATGCCAGAAAGGAAACTGTAAACACACACACACACACACACACACACACACACACACACACACACACACACCCCACAGTTAGAGTCTGTATGAAGTGACTCCAAAGTCAAATGTTTTAGACAAGCTACAGAAGTGAGCCTGATCCCTAACCCTGATGACAAACTCATAGGATAACTTTCAAAGTTTATGAGCCACTTTGAGAGAGCAAAACACACCCTGACATCCAAAGTTCCCTTGTAGTTGATAGTAATGAGCCATAAAATGTGTAGCGCCACTTTTGATAAGCCACCCATAATGGGTGCCCACATTTTATTAAACATTATAAGTAAATGGCGTAGTTTGCCAGGACTAGAAGCATAGCCGTTTCCCCCTCAGAATTAATTCAACAGAATACCAGCACACAGACCACACAGGGTTACACAGATCCAGCTGTTGACTATACAACCCTGAAGAAAATTTCCTGAAGTATCTGAGGTTTAATTTCATCATAAATAAAATGTATTCTCAAACTCATAAATTTTTCCTAAGGATTAAATGTAAGTAAAGAGCCTAGCCAAACACCCAACTGGTGTAAGGTAGGCCCCCTGTTCAGGTCGGCTTTCTTTCCTTTCTTATCTCTGTGTCTTCATTACAAACAACTGGACTTTGCACACCGTGGGATGAGAGGCCTTCATCAAAGCAGGTTCATCAAAGCAGATTGATCTATGAATTGCTACAATAAAAAAAGGTTCATAATAGTCCCATTCACCTACTGGTCCATGATGCTAAAATTGTTCTTCAATTTCAGAGCTTAGGAAATTAATGAACACCATCCTAGGACTTCAAAGGTATTTATACATAAAATTTCATTAAATTACATAAAGGTCTATATTACAAGATGCAAATATTCTCTTCGTTTTACAGGCCCTTGAATTTTTTGAGGTTGTTTGCTTCCAAGAAAACAACCAATCTGTGACCAAGATGTAATTAAAACCCACGATTTCTAATTCCCAGGCTTTGACTCCAACCTCTGAAAATGCTTCAATTCAATGAAACTAATGGCACTTTGGTCTCTGGAATTAGATCCTGTTATCAATGACTTCCACATGGAAAGATCATTCCAAAATGTGTAATTAACCAAGAAAATGCAAATAAACCAATTTGTACCTGCTATTTAGAAGTAAGACACAGAAATGGTTTGAGTCATTATTTGAAAATGTCACCCTTTTCTGCTTCAACTGCAGCCCATGTCTCCAGTTGTTTGCATATTTCTTTCAAAAATTACTTTTCCAGTAAAATATTTTAGATCATTTAATGATTCAATTATCAATGCAGAGTCCAGAATGGAGAGAGAAATACTTGGACGCAATGGGAAGAAAATCCTTCTTTTAGTGGCCTTTAGCAATTTGATTCAGTACATATAAGGCTCTATGCTAAGTAAGGTGAAAGTCAAGCTCTCAGGCTAGCACAGATGGAAAAATAGTAACACTTGGCCAATGTTAGAATGAACCTGGCAGAGTGGGTAAATGCTTATGTTTACCTTGTAAAAAGCAGGCAATAATCAGTATAATAACACAAGGCACAGTCCAGAAAGGCTCCTAGAGGAAGAAATAGTTAAGCTGGACTTGGAAGCTTCTTTCAAGTGACAGAGGCTCGATTCAAAATAACTTAAGAGAAAAACAGCACAGATAATTGGTTGTCACTATTAGAACAAGACCTGAGACACCCAGATGCTCCCAGTCTCTGTGGCTCTCTTTTCTTTGTGGTCATCTGCATGGTGACCTCATTGCATCCTACTGTATGAAGGCTCTCTCTTTGTGTTAGAAAGCATGGTCCCTGGCAGCTTTGGGCCAACATTACTCCAAATTAATGACACAGGAAGACAGACTTTCTCTTCTCTACCTTCGGTACAGGAAGGATCTCAAATGGGCAAGGTTGGGTTACTTGCTCAATCTTAGACAGATCAATATGGTCAGAAACAACAACTTGTCAAGTCCTGAGTCATGGCTGTGATTGGCAAGGCTTCTTGAAGTAGAGTTGCAGTGGGAAAAAAGCAGGTTGTCAAGGGAAGAAGGGCTCTGAATAAACTGACAGAATGAATTGTATTGCAGTCTGGAGAGACAGATTAGCCACCTGAAGGGGGCACAGGCAAAATAGTTATTCCAAACAAGAGGAAAGATTTGAGCAAAAGCAAAAGAAGAAAAATTCACTGTGCTTCAGGTGAGTGGATAATATTGGTGAAACAAAATAGAAAAGAATGGAGGGCTGGCTGAGATCAGAAAGATGTGCATTTTTGAGCTCTTAAGAAGTTAGCACTATGTTCTCAAAGACACAAAATGTACTACACATACATACACATATACACACATAAATACATACACATACATATATATGTGTGCATATATACGGGGTGGGTGTGTGTGTTACTGGAGATTGAACCCAGTGTCTTCACACTGAGTTGTGTCTCCAACACAATTTTTATTTTTTATTTTGAGACAGAGTCTTGCTAAATTTCCCAGACTGGGCTTGAATTTGTAATCCTCCTGCCTCAGCCTCCTTGAGTACTGAGGTTACAGGTATGCACTACAACACCCAGATAAGTGTACTCTATATTTTAAAGAGAGAATTATGACTATATCATGGAAGATATACTCTACAGAAATGTGACAGACAGGGAACTGGTTCGGAAAAGTATGATGGGTATGTCATTTTTGTCTGAAAGTATTCATTGCTCAGGGAGAACATCATTTAATGAAATGCTGGTGGGAATGTAAACCATGACATCCCACACAACCACGGTGCTTGATCAGTGCTAATAGTGCATTTCCAGGACCACCGAGATTGGTTCATGGGTAAGCACATGACTCATCAGAACCAACTGAATTCCTTCCTGATGCTTAACCCATGGATTCTTTCAGACAGCATACTGTAAATGTATAGACTGAGTTCCAGAAGCCATCCTGCCATTACAGAGAAAAAAATCTAAGTAAAACTAAATGAAACACATGAGAAAAAATATAGCTGAAAGGAAGAAAAGGGGCAGAGCTTTATTGACATTGCTTCATCCCTGAATTGATGATGTCTTGAAATTTCTGTATTCATGTGTCAATATGACTTTTCTGTGGTTTAAACTGATTTGAACTCTACCTCTTTTACTAAACAATTGAAAAAATTCTTATGGTAAAAATGTAGTTAGCTGTTAACAGTTGGAAATGATATTCTAAAATTTTGTTCAACTCCAAAGCTGTACTCTTTCTACTTAACTATTTTTGTGCTATCTTGCTTCTGTACCATTAGAAAGCAATATTCTAGGTGAGAAATCATAAAGGTCTAAACTAAGCAATAAGATCAGAGGGAAAAGAATCAAGAAATATTTGAGAAAGAGAAGCAATAGTTCTGGAGAGTTCCTTCAAACCATTTTAAATGTCAAGAAACAGTAAAGAATCTTAAGATTCTGAAATTGGGTTAAAACAAGTATAAGAGGCAAACTTGGCTGGAAAGGAACAAATCATCTTTCACTTGAAGTGCTTGTTGAATATCCAAGTGGAGCCATCCAGTGGGTTGTTAAAAAAACAGTTCTACTGATCCATAGGCAACAAACATATAGGCTTGAGAATTTGATATCTATGCCAGTGTTTACAGCTTCTGGAGAGGATAGGATTGTTCACAGATAGCCCATCAAGTGAAAAGTAAAAGATGGTAGAACATAGACCCTCTCTACTCCAAAATATCAGCATCTGAAGAACAGGGCTTTGTTCATGCTAATCCCTCAACTTGGAGTGTTCTTTTCCCTTTGTCTACTTATGATTGGAAATGACACCACATTATCTCATAGTAGTATCTCCTTGGGGCTTTGTTGGCTCTCCCATTCTTCATCCTCCAGCCCCTGGGGCTTCCTATAATAATATTCTTATTACAGTTCTTATTCTATAGCACTGGGGACCAGAGCAAAGACTTCAGACTTCATATAGACCTGAGCTGAATTTCCACTCTACAATCTTCCCGTTATGTGGCCTGGGCAAATTACCTAACTCTTTGAGACATGGTTTTCTTCTACAGAAAATGGAGGGTGGGACGGTGAAAAATGGCTCCCACAAGGGTGTTTTGAGAATGAAAGAGATCATAGCAAAACTTTTGGTACAATGACTGTCACATAGAAAATGCTAGAATTATTTGTGTATAAGTCTGTTTCAACCTTCCAGACTTCTTAAATGCAGATCCTGTGCCATTCATCTTTGTAACTTAGTTCTATAACGAAGTATTTGGCACCTAATTGTCACTCAGGAAATGTGTGCAGGCTTAATACATGAGTAGATACATCTAAATGCTTGATTATAGATTGTCTTATTTGTTCTGCATCAAATAGATCACAAAATAAACTCCTCTTATATTAAATCTCTTTCCCTATTCTCATTCTGTTGTGTTATGATAGGTGCTAGATGCTCAGTTGGTACAAAGAGACACTAAGGATGTGTTTATTATGACCAGTGTATCTAGTGCTCTATTTGAAATGGCAAACAAAACAAAGGGTCACATTTTCATTTTTTCTCAAATATTTACTATGTTTCACAGAATTAAGCACATCTTCTGAAATGTTTGTTTTCTAGAAACTCTAAAACAGTTTTCTGGGAATACAGGGAACATTTGAGATATTGATATAAGCTATAGGATCAATTTATCATTATCTATTAAGAGATGAAAAGATGTGAATAACTTTTGATTTTAGCAAGCTCACTTCTAGGAACTTATTCTTATGAAAAAAGAAAACAAAGATTAATATTTCAAAAAAACATGTTCATTACTACAGTATTTATGATGGTGGAAAAACAAAAATAACCTAAATGTTCTTCAATAAGGAAATTTCTCAAAAATTATAGTATAGTAGATAATTATTCAGTCAGTTAAATTATGTTTTCAAAGATTATATTATGTCATAGGAATATGTATACAACCTAATTTTTTTTAAATGTTGGAGCACAATTATACACATACAATCTAACAATGTGAAATGAACACATAAAAAGATCAGAAACAAATACAAATATCTCATGCTACCCCAACTCCATTTCAGTTCCTGAATTAAGGCAACAAAAATTTGGAACATTAGAAATACCTGTATATTAAAATAGTAAGAGTACTATCTTGGAGTAAAAAGATGAGATTATTTTAATTTTATTTTATAAATTATGCACATTTGCTAAATTAAAATACTTGATTTATAATTTAAAAGTTACCAAGGTACAAATATTCTTATTTTTTAATAAGAAGGGCTGAAAAGCATTTCCCTTTTTAACTCAGTGTTTTGGGGAAAACAAGAATTTATCTGCATCCGTGTGACTCCATAGCATTTTAAATCTCGGTTTAAGGTGCTTTTCTTCCTTTGTTGCAAGGTAGTTTCAGAAATATCCCCAGCCAAGAAAACTAAGTACTGAGGAATCTCCTGGTGCCCCAACCATGTTTGTCATTCAGTTTTCTCTCTTCTTGGTCCACCCAATCATGCATCCAAAGAACTGTAGATGTTCCTTTCCTG
This sequence comes from Heterocephalus glaber, assembly GCF_053883595.1. Taxonomy (NCBI): domain Eukaryota; kingdom Metazoa; phylum Chordata; class Mammalia; order Rodentia; family Bathyergidae; genus Heterocephalus; species Heterocephalus glaber. Next base: position 56,894,867 of record NW_028258324.1, read on the forward strand.
ACTGACTTTGAGTCTGTTCACTTCTTGTCATTGCCTCTGCCGCTATGCCAGCTCAGTTTGTCTGAGGGACTTTATAATCTTTTAACTTGTCTGCATGCTTTCAGCCTTGATGCCTCCTCTTTGGGTCATGTAGCAAGGAGAGTGATAATCCTGAAGTGCAAACAAAAGAAAAACATTCAGGAGCTTCCCATGCCCAGGTTTAGTGAATAAGTCCTTAACACAGTACATGAGAGCCTCATCTGAGCTGCTTCCTCCTTCAGCCTTGAGCTTCCATTTCTTTCTCCTACTCTATGCCCAGTATGTGGAAGCTGTTGTGTCAGCTACCTAGAATGTGGCCATGCCCTCACTCACCTCTTGGTGAGTGGCTGTATCCACAGTGTTTTTTCTTTCTTCTCTTTTGTATCAGACAGAGCTCACTATAGGAACAGATTTTACATAGATATAGTTGACAAGACAGGCTTATGATGGCAGCCTGCAGAGTCAGGTGTGGAAGAATACAAAAGGGCTACCTGGGGAGCCAGCGGGGCCGGGGCCGAGTGGGGCTGAGTGATTGCAGGCTGACCTGGACCTGCTTACTCCAGCTTGCTCCACCAGCTTACCACCAGGCACCAGGACAGGGTGAGGAGGACCCCCCTGGGCAGGCTCACCAGCTGACGGCTTGGCCACGCGGGCACCACCAACAATACCTGCCCCCCAAGCCCGGCCCCTGGCCTTTTGGCTGTGCAGCTACTTGCTTACACACTGCAGAGGCACAGGGGGACAAAAGCCATTGTCCTGAGCTCCAGAAGTGTACAACAGAGAGAGCCCCTGTCTCAGGCTCCCTGATGAAAACAAGCCCACTGGAAAAGTGAAGGGAATCAAGGCACACCAGACCACCGTGATTGGTAAGTTGGAGGGATCATCAGCTCCCATTGGAAAATGGACTTTCTTCACGGGAAAAGCAGCTGAAACCTGCAGTAGAAACTTGCAGAGTGCAGCCCTACAGGAGGACAGGGAGCTCAACTTGGGACTTGCAACCAGAAATCTGCCTAAATCTCATGGGTCTGGGACTAGCTTACTGAGACTCATTGACTTATAACTGCGCACTGCTGCCCATGTTGTCTGTGTGACAGTAGAGATACACCTTGAAGGAAGCCCTTTATTTTTAAAGGTGATAGGTTAATAACTACCATAAATTGTCATTCTTTAAGAGGTACTTGATGCTATGCTGTTGCTGATTGTATGACTTAGGCTAAGGTGTCGTGATTGATCTAAACAGTTTTCCTTCCTGGTATAATGAAAATGAGATAGCTTCAGAGTCATTACAGACTCAAAACCTAAAGACCAGAGTCACGCAGAAGACACCAAATCACCCCGCTGCAGACAGGCAGCCACCTGGTTCCACACTACAAAGACGCAGAGGACACCAGACCACCAGACCAAGGTACTGAGTCCCACTGTTCCCGGCCCAGAGGTAGGGGCTTGTGAGCCACCGTCCCACTGCTCCTGGTCCAGAGGAAGGGGCTTCCTGGCCACCATCCCTCCCACTGTGCTGCTCCCAGCCCAGAGGAAAGGGCTTTTGGGCCACCTTCTGTTCTGCTGCTCCTGGCCCAGAGGAAGGGGCTTCCTGGCCACCATCCCTCCCACTGTGCTGCTCCCAGCCCAGAGGAAAGGGCTTTTGGGGCACCTTCTGTTCCACTGCTCCTGGCCCAGAGGAAGGGGCTTCCCGGCCACCATCCCTCCCACTGCTCCTAGCCCACAGGAAAGGGCTTTTGGGTCACCATCCTTGCTGCTGCTCCCAGCCCCTGTCCCACCTCTCCCAGCTCAGAGGAGGTAATCCATGCAGGCGCTAAGAGCCCCCTCCCCCAGTCGAAATGAGAAAACATGTAAATAAGTCTCAAAACCATACTTCCAGATCACCTACAGCAACCCCAAAGGGAAATGAGATGGAACACTCTGATACTCAACCACCTGGACCCACTGAACTGGCAACAAAAGGGGATCTGGAAAAAATGAAATCAGAAATAATTTCTCAGATAACAGGAGAAATTGTGCCCCTAGTGCAAGACATGATTAATAAATCTAGAGAGGAGCTCAGGAACATGATGGGATCCCAACATAAGAAACAAATGGTATCCATAAAACAGATGCAAATAGATTTCCAGGACATGAAAAACTCCATTGAAAGTCTACACAGCAGAATGAGCCAATGTGAGGACAGAATTTCAGATATAGAAGATAAGATTGCAATTAGTGACCAGGAAAAGAAAAATTGCTTCAAAATTATAAGGGAACATAAGAAATCAATCCAGCAGCTGCTAGATGATGCAAAGAAGAATAACATAAGACTGATTGGGCTCAATGAAGAACCGGGAGACAGTGGAGATGACATAAAAAATCTCTTCACAGAAATAATGGCAGAAAACTTCCCAAGCAGGGGAAAAGAGCTTGACATACAGATAAGTGAGGCATATAGGACTCCAAATAGCCTTGATCAAAAAAAATCTACACATAGGCATATAATTGTTAAGACTCCAGAAACATAACAGAAGAACAAAGTTCTCCAAGCAGGCAGAGAAAAGAAACAAATCACATACAAAGGAAAGCCCATCAGAATCACAGCAGACTTCTCAACACAAACCATCAAGACAAGAAGAGCTTGGAGTGACATATTCCAAGCCCTAAAAGAAAACAGCCTCCAACCCAGATTGATGTACCCTGAAAAACTATCTTTCAAAATTGATGGAGAAATAAGATACTTTCATGACAAAGAGCACCTTAGGAATTTTGTGAATACCAAACCAGCACTCCAAAGAATTTTACACAATATCCTAGGAACAGACATTGAGGATCATAACCCCAGAAAGCAAAGCAGAATGAACCCATCTGGCATGACAAGAAATTAAAGGTAAAGGGGGAGAACCCAACAAAAAGAAAAAGTCATAGCAATGACAAATCAATACATTTCAGTTATAACCATCAATGTTAATGGTCTCAATTCACCAATCAAAAGAAATAGACTGGCAGAATGGGTCAAGAAGCAAAATCCAACAATATGCTGCATACAAGAAACACACTTCATTCAAAAGGAAACTCATAGACTGAAAGTTAAAGGGTGGAAAACAATAATCCATGCAACAGGAACCCCCCAAAAAGCAAGAGTAGCTATCCTCTTTGCATATCAAGTAGATTTCAAACCAACACTAACTAAGAGAGATGAAGAAAGACACTACATCCTTGTAAAGGGAAGAATCCAAGAGGAAGAGATGACACTATGCACCAAGCACTAGTGCACCCAACTATATAAAACAAATACTAATGGACATGAAAAGTTATATATGTACTAATACAACTGTAGTGGGGGACCTCAACACCCCACTGTCACAAATAGATAGATCAACTAAACTAAAAATAAGTAATGAAATACTAGAACTCAATTGAACTCTTGAACAAATGAACTTAACAGATGTTTACAGAGTCTTCCACCCCACAAAATCAGAATACACATTCTTCTCAGCTGCACATGGGTCATTCTCCAAAAGAGACCACATACTCACACATAGAACATGTTTAAGGAAGTGCAAAGGAATTGAAGTTATCCCCTGTGTATTATCAGACCATAGTGCGATGAAATTGGAGATCCATAGCAAAAGAAACTCAAAAACTTTCATAAACATGTGGAAATTGAACAACACACTTCTGAATAACCAATGGGTCACAGAGGAAATTAAAGAAGAAATCAGACAGTTCCTTCAATTAAATGACAAGGCCAATACAACATATTGGAATCTATGGGACACAATGAAAGCAGTCTTACAAGGGAAATTCATAGCAGTGAATATGCATATTAGGAAAACAGAATGAGCCCAATTAAACAACCTGATGCTGAACCTCAAGCTTCTAGAAAAAGAAGAGCAGGACAACCCCAAAGCTCATACAAGGGAGGAAATTATAAAGATCAGAGTAGAAATCAATGCAATGGAGACTAAGAGAATGATACAAAAAATCAATGAAGCCAAGAGTTGGTTCTTCGAAAGAATCCACAAAATTAACAAACCTTTAGCCAACCTTGTCAGAAAAAGGAAAGAAAAGGCCCAAATCCATGCAATTAGGAATGAAAAGGGTGAAATTACAACAGACCCAGCAGAAATCCAGAGGATCATCAATACCTACTTCCAGAACCTATATGCTAATAAGATGGAAAACACAGAAGAAATGGACAAATTCCTAGATACATATGAATTATCAAAGTTGAACGAAGAAGACCTAAAAATTCTGAACAACCCAATATCAACCAATGAAATTGAAAATGTAATTAAAAACTTATCAACTAAGAAAAGCCTGGGCCCTGATGACATCACTGCTGAATTCTACAAGACATTTAAAGAGGAACTATTGCCACTACTGTTTAAACTCTTCAGGGAAATTGAAAGGTAAGCAATACTCCCAAATTCATTCCTGGAAGCAAGCATCACCTTGATCCTCAAAGCAGAGAAAGACCCAACTGAAAAAGAGAACTATAGGCCAATCTCACTAATGAACATAGATGCAAAAATCCTTAAGAAGATACTGGCAAACAGAATGCAGAAGATCATCAAGAAGATCATACACCCTGATCAAGTGGGATTCATCCCAGGGATGCAGGGATGGTTCAACATATGCAAATCAATCAATGTAATACACTATATCAATAGAGCCAAGGACAAAAACCATATGATTATCTCCATAGATGCAGAAAAAGCATTTGACAAAATCCAACATGCATTAATGTTAAAAACCCTACAAAAAATTGGAATAGATGGTCTCTACCTCAAACTGATAGAAGCCATCTATGAAAAACCAACAGCCAATATCATACTCAATGGTCAAAAACTGAAATCCTTCACACTAAAATCAGGAACAAGACAAGGATGTCCACTATCACCACTCTTGTTCAATATAGTTCTGGAGACATAAGCCATGGCAATTAGACAAGAGAAAGAAATAAAAGGAATAAAGACAGGAAAAGAAGTCAAATTGTCATTATTTGCAGATGACATGATACTCTATATAGAAGACCCCAAGAACTCCACCAAAAGTCTTCTAGACTTAATAACCAAATTCAGTCAAGTAGCTGGTTACAAGGTCAACACACAAAAATCAATAGCTTTTCTCTACACCAATGACAGACTCACTGAGAGAGAAATAGGGCAAATAATTCCTTTCACAATAGCATCCAAAAAACTGAAATACCTAGGAATCAACCTAACCAAAGAAATCAAAGACCTCTTCTCTGAAAACTATAGCACTCTGAAAAGAGAGATTGAAGATGATATCAGAAAATGGACAGACATCCCCTGCTCCTGGGTAGGAAGGATTAATATAGTGAAAATGGCCATACTTCCAAAACTGCTATATAGATTTAATGCAATTCCAATTGAGATCCCAGCAGCATACTTCATAGACCTCGAGAAAACAATCCAAAAATTCATTTGGAACAAGAAGAGACCCAGAATAGCAAAAGCAATTCTAGGTAACAGAGACATGGCGGGGGTATCACAATAACCAACCTGCAACCATACTACAAAGCTACTGTGATAAAAATAGCATGGTACTGGCAAAGAAACAGACCTGAGGACCAGTGGAACAGATTAGAAGATGCAGAAACAACGCCAAACACACTCAGCCATCTCATCTTTGAAGAGGAGCCAAACACCCTCACTGGAGGAAAGATAGCCTCTTTAATAAATGGTGCTGGAAAAATTGAGCTTCAACTTGCCAAAGATTAAAACTAGACCTGCATCTCTCACCATATGCTAAACTAAAATCAAAATGGATTAAATATCTAAATATTAAAATAGAAACTCTGAATCAGTTGGAACAGAGGTTAGGTAGAACCCTTGAAGACATTGGTGTAGGAAAAGATTTTATGAACAAAACCTCAGTTGGCTGTGAACTAGCACAAACAATCAACAAGTGGGATCTCTTCTTATTAAAAGGCTTCTGCACAGCAAGAGAAACCACCAGCAGTGTGAAGAGACAACCCACAATGTGGGAAAAAATCTTCACCTGCTCTTCCTCAGACAAAAGTCCACTATCTTGAATCTATGAAGAACTTAAAAAGATCAGACCTTCCAAATTTAAAGACCCAATCCAAAAATGGGCATCTGAAATGAACAGACATTTCTCAGACAAAGAAGTAGAAATAGCAAATAAATACATGAAAAAATGTTCAACACCACTGGTCATTTGAGAGATGCAAATGAAAACAATGCTGAGATTCCCCCTCACTCCAGAAAGAATGGCTGCTATCATGAAATCAACCAATAACAAATGCTGGTGGGGCTGTGGGGAAAGAGGAACCCTGCTCCACTGCTGGTGGGAGTGTCAACTGGTGCAACCACTGTGGAAATCACTATGGAGATACCTCAAAGAACTAGGACTGGAAGTCCCATTTGACCCCACTATTCCACTGCTGTGGATCTTCCCCAAAGAATTAAAAGAATCATACCACAGTGATATGTGTGTGCCCATGTTCATAGCAGCACAGTTTGTAATAGCTAAAACTTGGAAACAGCCCAAATGCCCATCAACTGGAGACTGGATAAAGAAAATGTGGGTTTTTTTATAAAATAGAGTACTACTCAGACATAGAAAATGAGAAATTAGAGACATTTATAGCTAAGTGGATGCACATTGAGGTGATACTCTTAAGTGAAATAAATAGGACACACATGTATAAATACCAAATAGTTTTTCTGGTGTGAGAAACTGAAAGTGTAAATAAGGACTGAAACATATAATAAGTAATGTGAAATAGGAAGAAAAGCGGCAAAGGGAAAGGAAGTGGGAGGGGCAGGGGAAAGGAAAGAAGGGAATGGAATTAATATGAGAAAATGGAAAAATAGGACCAAAATCTTTGTAAATAGGGAGGAATGGAGGGTTGAAAGGTGGGGCTGGGCAAGGGTGAAAAATAAGAACCAAGAGAGATTATGTAAAGGTGCAAATTTCCAATGATGAATGTCATTATATTTTATATCTAAAAGGTATCAATGATTAGAATGAATAATTGAAAATGCAAAATAAGAAGAAAAGGTCCAAAGGGTAGTGGTAGTGGGAGGGGCAAGGGAAAGGAAAGAAGGGAAAGGAAAAATGGTGAGAAATGGAAAAAATGGAAATAAAGTCTTTGTATATAGAGAAGGGTGGAGGGGGTAAAGGGAGGGCTAGGAATGGGGGAAAAAAAACAACCAAGATGCATCATGTAAAGGTACAAGTTCCCAAAGAGAAATGTAAATGTTTTGTATACCTAAAATGTACCAATAAAAGAATTTGAGAAAAAAAAAAAAACCTGAAGACCAGCTATATCTGGAAGACACCTCTGAGAAGCAATCATTCCATAAGGGTTTTAAATAGATCAACAAAGATACTTACAATAAACAACTTCATAATATCAACCCAGGAACTAAACCAGGTACAGTACCAAAAACAAAAATGAGAAGGCGTTTAAGCAAGTCACAATCCAAGACTTCCACCCCCAAAAAGGCAATTTCTGGGGAAAATGAGGGGCAAAAGTCTGATAATCAACCACCTGGACACCCTGAACTGATATCACAGGAAGTAACAAAACAGATGAATGAGGCTCTAGAAAAATTCAAAGCAGAAATAATCTCCCAGATAACTACAGAGATGGTGAGCAGAGTGAAAGATATGATTAGAGGCTCTAGAACAGAAACTGATAAAAAAAAAAATCGATGAGCTCAGAAACATGCTGGAAGCCAGGAATGCCCAGCACAAGAAAGAAATGGAAACCATGATTGCCCAACATAAGAAAGAAATGGAATCCATGAAACAGATTCAAACAGATATTCAGGAGATTAAAAACTCCATTGAAAGCATGCAGAGCAGATTAAGACAATCTGAAGATGGAATATCAGATATAGAAGACAGGATTGCACAGAAGGACCATGAAAACAGATTTCTTAAAAATAGTAAGGGACCTTGAGAAATCAATTCAGCATCTGCTAGATGATGCAAAGAAGAATAACATAAGACTGATAGGAGTCCATGAAAACACAGGAGAAAGTACAATTGACATAAAAAAATGTTCACAGAAGTAATAGTAGAAAACTTCCCAGAAAGAGGTAGAGAATTGAACATACAGATAAGCGAGGCATATAGAACTCCACCCAGCCATGATCAAAAAAAATCTACACCTAGACATATAATAGTCAAGATCCCAGACACCCAAGAGAAGAACAAAATCCTACAAGCAGTTAGAGAAAAGAAACAAATCACCTATAAAGGAAAGCCCATCAGAATCACGGCAGACTTCTCAACACAAACTCTCAAGTCAAGGAGAGCCTGGAGTCAAGTATTTCGACCCCTAAAAGAAAATAACTTCCAACCTAGACTGTTGTATCCTGCAAAATTATCTTTCAAAATTGATGGGGAAATTAAATACTTCCATGACAAAGAATACCTGAGAAATTTCATGAACACCAAACCAGCACTCCAAACAATTCTAAGCAATATCCTAGAAAAAGGCAACGAAGGTCACAACTCCATGAGGCTCAACAGAGGGAAGCCACCAGACAAGGTAAGAAACTAAAGGGAAAAGGGGAAAAAGAAATAAGAGCCAACAACAGTAAAACATCATGACAAGGATGAGTCAACATCCTCAATTATAACTATCAATTTTAATGCCCTCAATCCACCAATCAAAAGAAGTAGACTGACAGAACGGATTAAGAAGCAAAATCCAGCAATATGCTGTATACAAGAAACACACCTAACTCAAAAAGAAATTCATAGACTGAAAGTAAAAGGATGGAAAACAGCTCTCCATACAACAGGAACCCAGAAAAAAGCAGGGGTAGCAATCTTATTTGCAGACAAAGTAGATTTCAAACCAAAACTAATTAAGAGAGACAAAGATGGTCATTACATCCTTCTGAAGGGAACAATTCAAGAGGAAGAGATGACAATCCTAAATATATATGCACCAAATACGAATGCCCCCAACTAAACAAAATAAATATTAATGGACATGAAAAACCAAATAAGCACTAATACACTTGTAGTGGGGGACCTCAATACCCCACTGTCACAGGTAGATAGATCATCTAGACAAAAAATTAACAACAAAATTCTAGAACAGAAGCAAGCTATTGAACAAATGGACTTAATAGATATTTATAGAGTGTTCCACCCCACAAAATCAGAATACACATTCTTTTCAGCTGCACACACGTCATTCTCCAAAATAGACCACATGCTAGCTCACAGGACATGTCTAAGTAAATGTAAAAGAATTGAAATTACCCTCTGCATATTATCAGACCATAGTGCAATAAAATTGGAGATCAATAACATGAGAAACTGCAAACCTCCCACAAACACATGGAAATTGAATAACACCCTCCTGAACAACCAATGGGTCACAGAGGAAATTAAAGAAGAAATTAGACAGTTTCTACAAGTAAATGATGATGCCAGTACAACATTTAGGAATCTATGGGACACAATGAAAGCAGTTCTACATGGGAAATTCATAGCAGTGAATGCCCATATTAGGAAAACAGAGAGAACTCAGATAAATAACCTAATGCAGAACCTCAAACTCCTAGAAAAAGAAGAGAATAACAAACCCAAAGCCCACACAAGAGAAGAAATTATAAAGATCAGAGCAGAAATCAATGCAATGGAGACTAAGAATGATATAAAAAATTAATGAATCAAAGAGTTTTTTGAAAGAATAAATAAAATCAATAAACCTTTAGCCAACCATATCAAAAAAAGGAAAGAAAAGACTCACATCCATGCAATTAAGAATGAAAAAGGGGAAATCACAACAGAAACAGCAGAAATCCAGAGGATCATCAATACCTACTTCAAGAACCTGTACTCTAATAAAGTGGAAAACACAGAAGAAATGGACAGATTCCTAGACACATATGAAGTGCCAAAGTTAAATGAAGAAGATGTAGAAATTCTAAACACCCCAATTACAATGAGTGAAATTGAAAATGTAATAAAAAATTTACCAACAAAGAAAATCCAAGGTCCTGATGGCTTCACTGCTGAATTCTACAAGACATTTAAAGAAGAACTAATGCCATTACTTTTCAAACTCATCAAGGAAATTGAAAGGGAAGCAAGGTTTCCAAACTCATTCCTGGAAGCAAGTGTGACTTTGATTCCAAAACCAGGGAAAGACCCAACCCAAAAAGAGAACTACAGGCCAATCTCCCTAACGAACATAGATGCAAAAATCCTCAAAAGATACTGGCAAACAGAATACAGAGGGTTATCAAGAAGATCATACACCCTGACCAAGTCGGATTTATACCAGGGATGCAAGGATGGTTCAACATACGTAAATCAATACATGTAATACACCATATTAACAGAGTCAAGGACAAAAACCATATGATCATGTCAATAGATGCAGAAAAGGCATTCAACAAAATCCAACACCCATTCATGATTAAAAACCCTACAGAAAATTGGAATAGAAGGTCTTTATCTCAACCTGATTAAGGCTATCTATGAAAAGCCAACAATCGACATCATACTAAATGGTCAAAAACTGAAAACTTTCAAGCTAAAATCAGGAACAAGAAGGATGCCCACTATCACCACTCCTGTTCAATATAGTTCTGGAAACATTAGCCACAGCAATTAGAAAAGAGAAAGAAATAAAAAGAATAAAGATAGGAAAGGAAAAAGTGAAACTGTCATTATTTGCTGATGATAGGATACTTTACATAGAAGACCCAAAAAACTCTACCAAAAGACTTCTAGACTTAATTGACAGATTCAGTAGAGTAGCTGCATATAAGGTCAACACTCAAAAAACAATAGCCTTCTTATACACAAATAGCAGACTCATTGAGAGAGAAATTAGGGAGACAATTCCTTTTACAATTGCATCCAAAAAAATGAAATATTTGGAATCAACCTAACAAAGGAAGCAAAAGACCTCTACACTGAAAACTACAGCACCCTGAAAAAGGAGATCAAGGAGGATATAAGAAAATGGAAAGACATCCCTTGTTCCTGGGTAGGAAGAACCAATGTAGTAAAAATGGCCATACTTTCAAAACTACTATATAGATTTAATGTAATGCTGGTTGAAATTCCAACAATATACTTCACAGAGCTAGAGAAAGCAATCCAAAAATTCATTTGGAACCAGAAGAGACCTAGAATAGCAAAAGCAATTCTGGGCAACAGGGACATGTCTGAGGGTATCACAATACCCAACTTGAAGCCATTCTACAAAGCTACTGTGATAAAAACAGCATGGTACTGGCAAAGAAACAGACCCGAGGATCAGTGGAATAGATTAGAAGATGCAGAAACAACTTCAGACATACTCAGCCACCTCATCTTTGACAAAGGAGCCAACCACTCTCATTGGAGGAAAGATGGCCTGTTCAATAAATGGTGTCGGAAAAACTGGATTTCAACCTGTCAGAGATTAAAACTAGACCCATATCTATCACCGTTTACTAAACTAAGATCTAAGTGGATTAAAGATCTAAATATTAAAACAGAAACACTAACAGAGCTAACAGACAACCTACAATGTGGGAAAAAAATTTAGCAGCTGTAACTCAGACAAAGGGCTACTATCTAGAATATATAAAGAACTTAAACAAATCAGACCCCCCAAATTCAAAGACCCAATTCAAAAATGGGCAACTGAAGTGAACAGACATTTCTCAGACAAAGAAGTAAAAGCAGCAAAGAAACATATGAAAAAATGTTCAACATCACTGGTCATTCTAGGGATGCAGATGAAAACAACACTGAGATTCCACCTCACCCCAGAGAGAGTGGCTGCTATCAAGAAATCAACCAATAACAAATGCTGGCAGGGGTGTGGAGAGAAAGGAAACTTTCTCCATTGTTGGTGGGAGTACAGACTGGTGCAACCACTATGGAAATCAGTGTGGACATACCTCAAAGAACTAGGGCTGGGGGTCCCATTTGACCCAGCTATTTCCCTGCTGGGTATCTTCCCCAAAGAATTAAAAGAATCATACCACAGAAATATATGTGTCCCCATATTTATTGTGGCACAGTTTGTAATAGCTAAAGCTTGGAAACAGCCCAAGTGCCCATCAACTGGAAACTGGATAAAGAAGATGTGAGTTTTTTATAAAATGGAGTACTACTCAGCCATAAAGAATGAGAAACTGGAGTCATTTATAGCTAAATGGATGCATATTGAGGCCATACTCTTCAGTGAAATAAATAAGACACGCTAGTAAATACTGAATAGTTTCTCTAGTGTGAGAAAGTGATAGTGTAAATAAGGACTAAAAGGATTAATAACTAATAATTGATACTTTGAAATAGTAAAAGGTCCAAAGGGGTAGGGGTAGTGGGAGGAGATGGGGAAAGGAAAGAATGGAAAGGAAAAATTATGAGAAAAGAAAAACAAAATGGAAAGGAAATCTATGCAAATAGGGAAGGGTGGAGGGGTGAAGGGCACACAGGAAATGGGGGGAAAATAAGAACCAAGGTACATCATATACAGGTACAAGGATCCAACAATAAATGTAAATGTATTGTATACCTAAAATGTACCAATAAACGAATTTAAGTAATAAAAAAAAGATAGAATGAGAACTTCCAGAACTGTTTCAGAAGTGGCAAGAACATTAGGATAAATGTGTTCAGAGACAGGAGGGGAGATTTTGAGGGAGGAATAGAGGCAACGTGTCTTGCAAAAAAAAAAAGAGGGTTACCTGCATGCTGGAGATCCAAACGGTCCAGTCAAAAGTCAAAAGCAGTGTCTCCTGAGATTCTGTATCAGGGAGCTGAAGAGTCTGTGCTCGAAGCCTGGAGACAGATATCCAAAGGCAATGGCAGAGAACTCCTCTGAAGAAGCAAAAGTGAGATTTCCTTCTTCTTTCCCTTTTTATTCCATTCAGGCTACAAGCCTATCTGTTGGTGCCACCCACACGCAGGCTGGGCCTTCCCTCTTCAGTAAGTCAGTCATCCAGACACACCCAGAACTGTGCTAAACTAATCAGCTAGGTGTTTCTTATTCAAGGTGACACCACAGTTAACTATCACACCTCCCTCTGGGCCTAACAATAGCTGGCACCTGATCATCCACTCATTGGGTACCTCTTTCTCAAGGAAGGTTTTCCAGACCTCTGGGTCTGTGTGATTCATCCCACTTGCATTCAATTACAGGCACTCATAGTATATTTAGACATCCTGAAAATATGCTATGGCAAGATACGATATGGACTACACTGTGTTACCATAACTATTTGGGGTTTTTTTCCTGTTAATGTTTATTTACTTGTTTATGTTTTTTTATTGGTTTTTGGTCTCCTCCAAACTAAACTGTAAGCTCACTGAAGAGAAGTGCTCTATTTTATTTCCTTCTATAGATTTTATAGCTAGTACAGTGGCTGATGCATAGCAGGAGCTCAGCCATATCATAGAATGATTGAATGGGACAAATGAATGACTGTATCCCAAATATTAAGAAAGATGGCTTTTGTTTTATCCAGTAGTTCCTGTTAGAGGGTGAGCACTATTCTACCATAGGCATAGATGAAGATAGCCGCTGTTTCACCATCAGCATGGAAGACCAACACACTTTTTTTAAAAAGTTATTTTAATCATTTTTATGTATATAGTTCAGTGGCATTAAGTATGTTCATGATGTTATGCAATTATCATCACTGTCCATCTCCAGAGTTTTTCATCTTTCCAAATGGCTGGCAACTACTCTTCTGTTTTCTGTCTCTATCAACTTGCCTATCCTAGGTACCATGCATAAGTGGAAGGAATCACATAGTATTCATCTTTTTGTAACCAGCTATTTCGCTTAGCATTATAAAATCAAGGTTCATCCATGTGGTAGCATGTGTCAGAATTTCCTTCCTTTTTCCCCTGTTTAAAAATTGGTTATACTGATTCAAGGGTCTCATTTTAACAGATACATACACGCACATACTTTGCTCATTGTACCCCAAGCCATCACTCCCTTTCTCCTGTTTTCACATTTGGGGGAAGTTCAATGTGTGTTTTATATGCTGCTCACATCCATTTCCCCAGTACCCACCTTTATATGCCTCCTTTTATCAACTTCTTGTCTAATAATACTCTTCCTTCAACCTTATCATCTTTGTTCAATTCCATGTATTAGATGAAACATGTGATATTTGTCTTTTTGAGTCTGGCTTATTTTCTCAAGATGATGGTCTCCAGATTTATCCATTTTTCTGCAAATGATAGAATTTCATTCTTCCTTATGGCTAAATAATATTCTATTGAATATATATGTATATACTCAATAATATTACATTGAATATATATATACATATTTTTTTCTTTATCCATTCATCTATTGGTAGGCATCTATGCTGGTTTCATGTCTTGTCTAAACAATAAATGCTGATGAAGATGCAGGGGTTGGGAGAGAAGGAACCTGCTGGTGGGAATGTAAATTAGTACAACCACCATGGATACCAAAATAAAGGTTCCTCAAAATCTATAAGTAGTGTTACCCATTAATTCAGCTATGCCACTTTTTAGAATATATCCAAAGCAATTTAATACTATATTATAGTAGAATGCTATAAGGATACCAGCATAACCATGTTTATTATAGTAGCAAAAATTTACAAAAAGCAGAATATATAAATTAAAAGTCAGAGGTGTCTTTAAAAACTGAAATAAATAAAATTAATCAATAAAAGTTTCTAGAAATCCTTAAAAATACTACTTATTGCTAAATGGATGCACACTGAGGCCATACTCTTAAGTGAAATAAATAGGACACACGTGTAAATACTGAATAGTTTCTCTGGTGTGAGAAACTGAAAATGTAAATAAGGATCAAAATGTAGACTAGATAATATGAAATAGGAAGATAAGGCCCAAAGGGGAAGGGGAAGGGAAAGTGAGAGAAGTAGGGGAAAGTAAAGAAGGGAAAGGAAAAAGTATGAGAAAAGGAAAAATCATAAACAAAGTCTTTGTAAATAGGGAAGGGTAGAGGGATTGAAGGGAGGGCAAGGGAATGGGGAAAAAATAAGAACCAAGATAGATCATGTAAAGGTACAAATTCCCATTGATGAATGTCATCATATTGTATACCTAAAATGTACCAATAAATATGAATTTAAAAAATACTACTCATTGTTTTTAATTCAAATGAGAATCTTTAAATCATCTTTACCAGAATCTGTTGTCATCTTGGTTCTTGGCTATGTGGTTTCCTTAATTTTGTTCACTGTTATTTGATTGTACAGAGTCTGGGTACTCCATTGCTGCAATGGTCAAAGAATGTTCTTCAGAACAAGAAGCCTATGTTATGTATTGTGGAAAGCAAGTTTCTGGGCCAAGTAATTTTGGGAAGTGGGACTTATATGTCATGCTTTAGAGAGGTACATGGCTGAGAAAAATGTGTTAGTTTCACTTTTTTGAAGCCTGAATTACCAAACCTTTCTGAGCTGGAAATTCAAGTGTAACATTTTAGAAATTGTTGACATAAAACACCCATGTTTATAGCAGTACAGTTTGTAATAGCTAAATCTTGGAAACAGCCCAAATGCCCATTAACTGGTGACTGGATAAAAAATACGTGGGTTTTTTTTTATAAGATGGAGTATTACTCAGCCATAAAGAATGGGAAACTAGAGCATTTATAGCTAACTGGATGCACATTGAGGCCATACTCTTAAGTGAAATAAATAGGACACACATGTGTAAATACTGAATACTTTCTCTGGTGTGAGAAACTAAAAGTGTAAATAAGGATGAAAATGTAGACTAGATAATGTGAAATAGGAAGAAAAGGTCCAAAGGGGAAGGGGAAGGGAAAGAGAGAGAAGTAGGGGAAAATAAAGAAGGGAAAGGAAAAAATATGAGAAAATGAAAGAATGGAAACAGTCTTTGTAAATAGGGAGGGGTGGAGGGGTTGAAGGGAGGGCAGGAGAATGGGGGAAAAAAAAGTAAGAACCAAAATATATCATGTAAAGGTTCACATTGCCAATGATGAGTGTCATCATGTTGTATACCTAAAATGTATCAATAAACTTAATGAATTAAAAAATGCTTTTAATTTTTTAAAAATGGAGGATTGTAGAAGCTTCTAATACTGTCTCCACCATCCCTACAAGTTACCTTACTTCCAGAGCCTCAATTTTGTAGTTTGTAGAATGAGAAAGTCAAAGATCTGCTTCAGATCTAAATTTCTATTTTAATCGTTTCAAGTCAAACATTGATCCTTTTGAGTCAGAGAAACAAGAGAAAGTTATATATGTCAAAGTTATATGTGATTATTCAGTGTCATCATGAGGAATGAAATTTATCACACATTCTGCATTTTAATTTTTATCATCATCTAGATCTCTAGAGGGACAGATACCTTAGACCTATTTGATCCTCATTCACGAAAATCAAAAATAGTTAATTTGGTCCTCTTAAATACCTAGTGCCATTTTCTTCTTTTCCCTCCTGATAAATAACTGAAATAAAACTAATGGATATACAAGTACAAAGGTATCATAAGGTTGGGACCTCTGAGTCTGACAAACAAAAAGCCGATTTTGCGTCGGCAGCAAGCTGTAGACACATCTGGCTTACTTTAGCTCACAATGGAGTAATATGAATTGTGCTAAAAAGCACTATTTGTGCAAATGCAAATAATATTCCATCTGCTCAAGATTTTTTTTTCTTTAGATAGCTTTTGTTCCAGTGTGGTAAAAGCCTGTTTCTTTACCCTGAAGTGCTCCTGCTGATGAAGAGTGAAGTACATGACAATGAACTAAAATCCATTATCAAACAAATACAGTGAGCTTTTCAGCAAGTCATCACAGGGAATGTTGCCTTTTTCTCTGGCATTAAGTTGAAAGCGATTTGTGCTCATGCAAATAAGACAAAGTGGTGGGTTTAAAAAAAGAAAAAAAAAAACATATTTATATATATTCCATACACTGTAGTTTGCTTTGTAAATCTTCCTTTTTTATCTTTTCTCGTGGTGGGGGAGGGCAACAGCAAAGCAGTTTGACAGTCTTCTTTATTTCTTTATGATTTGAGTCATGATAAGTTCTTCAACAGCAGAATTTAGCTCTGCCTTATGCGCTCTTGAATAACTTACTTGGGATTTGGGAGAACTGCTTTAGTCTAGGGCAAGTTAGAAGCAAAGTTAACCCCTAAGCTGCTGAAAGCAAACAGTAAGATTCAAGATTCCAACTTCAGGATTTTCCAGTGGTGACAATTAAAAGGTAAATCATTCAAGTTCAACCTTTAAGTTCACTTTTCCAAGAGCTCATACATTCCATTTAGTATCCAAATCTAAGGGCTTTGTGACAGTGGTATTTGTAAAGTGAACAGGCCACCTCTACAGTTGCAGGAAGAATGTACAAATAAGTGACAATTACATGACTACTATACATGATATCAATAAGTCAAATACGGTGTACACCAGGATTTGGGAAAAAATACTCAATCTTTCATTCACTTGCCCCTGAACTTTCCCTTACATTTTATTTCCTTGCTTTCTCTTGAGATCTCTGATTTCTGTTTCAATAAAACAGAGAAAAGATATAAAATAACTAGGTTTCTTTCTAAGATTAGAGATGAAGTGGGGCAGAAGATCATAAATGTGTATGAGCATAAAAACACTTATTTTATACAAAAATTTAAAGCTCATTTTGCATCATTTTTGGCTATTTTATTTATAGCAAATCATTTCATTCAATATAGGTTGTTTAAGTAGTTCTGCCAACATTTTCCTCTTCATGACATTTGAAGAACTTTTTTAATGAAAGAGTAGTTTACAAGATTTGCTTTTTTATAATTTGGATATTTTATAAATTTCAGAGATTACACATTTCTTTTTTAGGTTTTAGATTTTATAGTGTTTATTAACATTATTTATGAGTTTGAAATATAATGATGCACACACAGTGATATTAAGATACAATAAAGTAATAGACACAAAAGCACTGGAATTATTAGGGCTGAAGTTGTTATAAACATTTAAGGTATTAATGCTGTGAAGGCATAATTTACACTTATGGGAAAAAATGATTGAAAAAGAACAGCATTTGCTTTCTAGAGTGCACTGTAAAGATCAGCAAATGATTATTTTCTAATTTACTTTCTAGGATATATGTTAAACTATAAGTCACAATCCAAATAAACACTGAAATTAAGCATTTAAGTAAACAATTGTCATATCAGCAGTTTTGCTGTTAAGCTTTGTACAGATATTAACATCATTATCCAAAGAATTTGGATTCAACAGTTAAAATGATTTAAAATGCATTAATAATTTAGAACCAAAGGCCACTAAACTATACCAGTTATCTTGGGATAGTGTTGATAAATATATTTATACCCTTGCAGTATATTTTAAAGTTATTGAGAATTGTAAAAAGATAAAAATAATATCTATTCTAATAAGGCCACTTTTTATCAAAGATGATTTCCTTTCATGTTAGGCAAGATAACTTTCCAATCTTCCTGACTTCAAAGGGAAACACATTATTCCAAATATGTTTTAAACTTTTAACATAAAATCCCTACACATTAAACCATTAATATATGGTTGCTTGGGAAAATGTCTCATTCTACTCACAATAATGTCTGACTTTAATTAGACTCTGGAAAGAAAGGATTTAAATTCAAATCTGCCCAATGTTAATTATAGAATTCTTAATATTGTAGCCTGTCCTTTACTAAGTTTCTAGGATATCTCCTGTGCTAAATAAAAAAGGAAATTAGCTTCTAGTGACAAAGGACTGGTTAGCATAAAGTGTTTCATATATATTGATATGTGCTATATCATCTTAAAGACCTCGCCCAAGATTCAAGAGGCAAGGTAGAATTACTTATGTGCTCCAGCGTTCTTTGTCCATGTGAATTGGGAGCTACCACTTACCCTGAATCTTGAACAGTTTTTCAGCCTATCTAGTAAAGAAATGACTCCCTTTTCTATCCCCCTTACAGTCTCTCCTTAATCCTAGTTGAATGGAGAATATTCACATATAGCACCTACTACTGCCGCTGCTACCGGGGTTGTTGCAATCATAGGTCCATTTCATGGTCAGTAGAAACAGGACCTAAGAGTGGGTGAGAATGAAAACCCAACAACATACCAGGTTCTCTGTAGTCCTGTTCAAATATCCTTGGTAAACTCTTCTTATTTCAGTTAGTGTAGATATGTGCCCTTATCCATCAGTCAGTCAGTCAGTCGACCAATCAACCAATACATTTTTAGTAGACTTCGATTTTCATATCAGTTCTATGAGCTGCCCCCCAAGATGGAATGCTGAAAGGCAAAGATAATGGACTAGAGTCAGCATTCACCTCCAGTTCTGCCAGTTATAAAGCCTATGTGACCTTATCAGTCATTCAGTCATAATTTTAATATAGCTCAGTCTTCCCATCTGTTAAACAATTATGAGGCCTGCCTCATTTTCACTCAAGTAATTGTTCTGAGGACTAAATAAATTAGGTCATGGAGACAATACTGAAGACATTTTAGAGTGCTACATGGACAGTAGTAGTTAGGCTTCATTTTGTGTAATTAATACATTTTTGTAACTTTTCAGAGGTTTTAAAATAATAATTTCAAAACAATCGATACTAAAAAATACTTTAAATATCAAGTGAACACTGTCAACTTTAATTTTGGTAAATATTAAAATATTTCAAAGTTGTTGTGATAGAAAAAATAAATACATTTTATTTTATCCACTGAATACTTCATTCATTTACCTTTTTATTTCAGCCAAAACTTTAGGGAATCACTCTGAGTTTCTAGAATTTAAAAAATCATAATCAAGGGCTGGGGATTTAGCTCAGTGGTGCCGCGCCTGCCTTGCAAGTATAAGGTCCTGAGTTCGATCCCCGCTATGAAAAACAAAATCATAATCAATTAGTACTCAATAATTTTTTAAAAAACTGAAAGTATTACAAAAACTCTGTAGCGTACTGCTGGGTTTCAGTGTGAGTCTCCTTCTTGGTATGGCTTAGCATGTTTGAATGTTTTCTCCAAATCTCATTTTCTCAGAAAAAAAAAATTTTTTTTTGAGAAACTGGGAACACAGGAAATACGTTATATTATCCTCCAAGAGTTAAGGCTTAATAATCAACCTGGAGACATGACAGGCTTGAAGAGATCTTTTGATAGGAAGCCAAACTCTGCCACAGCAGAGAACACTGTGAGCTCATGTAACATTTCCCACCCAGAAGACTAAATTTCTGGTCTCCTCACCAATCCCAGAGCCAAAATAAGAATATTACATGACTGAAATGTATGCTATAACACCCAGGCAGTAAAATTTAATTTTACACACTTTGCTCAGAGGAGGGGTCTCATGCCAGTAATCAAAACCAAGCTAGTCCTAATGGATATTTCTAGCTTGTCTCATAACCAAACTGATTTGAAGCAGCAAAAGAAGAGGGGAGAGAAGGACTGCAAGACATTTCCTACAAGAAGAAGTTGGTATATTAACAAGAAATGACAGTATACAAGAAACAGACAGAAACACCATAAAAATTAAAGTGAGAATGTGAAAAAGGTCAGTGTATGAAGCCATTTAAGGACATGGTAGTCTTGCATACCTTAGAGGACCACATCACTGGAGACTCTTGGAAATGCTTGCCTAGTTAATAAATAAATGATTGAGACTCAGAATAGAGAAATTTCCAGGTCGAATAACTAAAACACACTTACAGGGTTGATTATCTAGAGTTTAGTCCATAGGAAGTAAACGTTTGGCCCTGTATACAACACACTTGACAAGAATTCAAAGTACCTAGATACAATTATATTTTTGTCCTATTTCAAAACCAGCTACATTTTTACACTGTATTGACAAGGAAGCCATTTAAGAATACACTGTGATTTTTGTTATCCCGTGGTAAATTCCTAGTTCTATTCTTTAACTAGCAGAAATGATTGTTTTCCTTCAATTTCTACCTTGGTACCTATCACTCTTATTTCATACTTAAGACTGCAAAGTTTATAATCAATACTGCAGCTAGAATAACAAGAGCCACTACATTCACCATCGTTTATCAATGGAATAATTTCTTGTTTGAGATTTGTTTTTCAATTGTTTTGACATGTTATCCCATGATAGCTATTGTTGAAAAGTAGATCTGTGTACAGACTTTGTTAAATTCTTCTTTCTTTTTTAGCAGGTCACAGTTGATATGCAGCTAAGTAATAAATTCCAAGGTGAGTGCTCACAAGTCAAGAAGGCATAAGATAATTCATTGACATGTCAGAAGAAACTATGAATTTATAAACTCAATATTTATATACTCCCCAAATGGGTCAACTTATCATAAAAGTTTTGTCATTTTGGTTGAGAAAAGTGTATTATTTTAACAATGCACACATTTGACAGGAACGCCCTAATTCATAGGCAAGCTTTTGGCATATTACAGTGTCCTGCAGTCTACATGTGAGGCTAATCATGCATATAGATATTACTTTAAAGAACAGAGTCTGTACAATATTGGGAGTTAGAGTGGGAGTGACCAAGAAAATCTTGGTATATTACAGATGTGTGACAGCAGTCTCTTCAAGAAGTACTTAAAAAGGTGGAAATGTAAAGAGCCGAGACTTTTTTGAAAAGATAACTATTACACTTTTATAAACTTTTCTGAGATAGTAAGTGTTTGGCAATAGAGTGTTACCCAACAGATATTTTCATAAAATAAATAAATTTAATGATAATAATCATAATGGTGGGGGAAAAGGGTTTTCTGTAACAAGTAAATAAAATAAAATTATTTTAAATATTTAAAATAATCATAATTTCATCATTTTTTACTAGTTCCTTTCTATCTTGTGAATATATGTTATATATATATATTTTATATATATGATAATACACAAATACAGAGAAAGAGAGAGAGAGAGAAGATTACTCTGCCAATCTTTTAAGGCCTGAAGTGGCTTAGACAGGACCTTGCCTAAACCATTAAGTATGTTAAGAGTAACATAATTAGCCACTAAAAAGTTGAAATGGAATGACTGTTGAGATGTTACCATAATGTTCACTAGGTACTATCCTACCTACTTTACAGATTCTTTCTGTTTTATATGCCCCAGATGGAATAAGTAAATAATGTTACCTCACAAATGGGTCATTGACTTGACTGAAATACTTGTGATCATCATGTTTATCATTCATTTTCACCACTATTTTTGCTTAAATAGTAATAAGATGACTAAGATTTATATTCCATAAAAGATCATAATCTTAAGGGCAGAATACATAAAGATAAAGAGACCCAAATAAAAAATTAAGAAATAAGTAAGAAAGTAACATAAATCAATCAGACATACCTAATACAAGTGGTTGGAAAAAAGTGGCCTACATTTTAAAACATAAAATGAACATCCTACTTCTTCCTAAATTCAAAACTAAATCTCAGATGGACCGGGGAGGAAGTTTGTCACCTGGTGGGCGGAGGGAGGCTTTCCTCAGGGCCTGGTCTGATTCCTCAACTGGGAAAACGACTCTAAAAATACCAGGCAGAGACAAATGAGAGGGAAAAGTTCAATGGTAATTGATGGTCCTTTAAAAAAGACCTTTGTGGTTTTGGTGATAAATACCTGGGACTATGTGACCAAAGCCTTAAAAAAGTAAAAACCAGGGCCGGGGATTTAGCTCAGTGGCACTACGCCTGCCTCGCAAGCACAAGGTCCTGAGTCTGATCCCCAGTACAAAAAAAAAAAACAGGGCCGGGGATTTAGCTCAGTGGTTTCACCGCCTGCTGCACAAGTGCAAGGACCTGAGTTCAATCCCTGGTACCAAAAAAAAAAAAAAAAATCCAACAAAACACTGAAATATAAGAGACACTCTGCAAGCAGAACTCTAATTATAGCCCAACTAGAAATATCAAGATATTTTAGCAAAGCCTAGTTAGTGAGAGTGGAGAGCAAAGCAGTTCCCTTCTGGTGTTGAATGGTAAAGGTGTAATGGCAGCACTTGGGAGGCCTGAGAAGGGTCTCAAGTTTGAAGCCAGTTTAAGCAATTTAGTGACTTACAGAGACCCTGTCTCAAGATAAAAAATAAAAAGGGATGGGAGTGTAGTTCAGTGTGAGGGCCTTGGGTTCAGGCCTCAGTATCATAAAAAAGAAGAGTGAGGGTGGGAGCCATGAAGGTATGCTGTGTTTTTATGGGCCGTGTGAGGACAAAGCCTGGAATGGACAAGATGGCTGATCATGGGACTACAGAGACAAGGCAGGAGCGTTTCCCAGGTCCTGCAGGAGCAGATCCATGCCAGGGACAACATTAGCTATGGAACTAATTCTGCCTTAAAGACTTTGGAGATGCGGCAAATGTCTGGTTTGGAGGATCTCCGCGGAAGAGTGGCCAGATGTGATGCTAGCATAGCCAGACTCTCTGCAGAGCACAAAACGACGTACGAGGGGCTCCAGCACTTGAACAAAGAACACCAAGCTGCCAAGCTGATCCTGGAAACAAAAATCAAAGATGCAGAAGGTCAGATTTCTCAGCTTTTGAACAGAGTGGATTTGTCTATATCAGAGCAGAGCACCAAACTGAAGATGTCCCACAGAGACAGTAACCACCAGCTTCAGCTTTTAGCTACTAAATTTAAAGGTACAGTCGAGGAGCTCAGTTATCAGATTTTGTCTGCACGGAGCTGGATGCAACAGGAACAAGAACGGATAGAAAAAGAACTTTTACAGAAAATTGGCCAGCTTTCCATGGTGCTTAAGGAAAACAGTGTAGCCAGTGAAAGGGACACGGAGAGGCTCAGCCAGTTGTAAACCAGACTTGACAAGCTAGAGAAGACTCAGAAGAAGAGTCTGGAAGGACCGAGAACCAAGCCGGAGAAGGACAAGGTGCATGGGCGGATCAGCAAGCTGGAGCTGCAGATGCAGGAGGGTATGCAAGAGATGAAAGCGGAAGTCAATGCGGGGTTTACAGCCATCTAGGAAAGCATAGGATCCCTCAGGCAAGTGCTTGAGGCCAAGATGAAGCTGGACAGGGACCAGCTGCAGAAGCAAATCCCAACAGATGCAGAAGCCAGAAGCCCCGCTGTGAGCAGACTGGGACCCGGATGTAGAAGGTGTCGCCTGGAACTGGGAGCCCGGGCCTCTGAGGCCAGGCCCGGTGCATTCAGGACTGCCCCCCCGGTGTGCATGTGCCAGGAGACGTGTTTTCATGGGTCTAAATGTTTACCTTGAGTCTTGAAAACACTCTTAGCATATTAAATACAGTTTTTAACCACTTTATTTTACTTCTCTAAATTCAGTGGACACCCCCACCCTTTGAAAGGCTTTTATCCTCTTCATTTTATGAATGAAAAGACTTAATTTTTTAATGCTCAATGATCTAACCAAGACTATTTAATATTTTGAAAAATATGATGGTGATTTTTTAAAATTAAGCAACTAATGAGTTGTCACTGGAATGTGTTGTCCTAATAGATTAGAATTCAACCTTTGAGTCCACATCTGGGTTTTAGTACTGTTATTTGTGTGTTTCTTATATTGGTTATCTTCCTGTCAATCTTCTGTCTTTTCTGAGGGGAAGAGATTTAACACTTGAGGAAAAAAACCCTGCCATTTCTATAATGAAAATAGATTTACAATTGATAACTGCCATATAGATTGGAAATTACATAGAAATTTAAGATGTTCTGAGTACTACAAGGCACAATATTTACATCTACCTAGATATACCGGGTTTTAATATTTAAAACTATTTTTAATTAGCCACAATTTGCATAGTGAAAGCCATATATTTAATAATGAAATGGTGGTTAACCATTTGTTGATTGCACGATTAATTGTTCATTAGTCATGATAGAATGTGAGAATTTTCCAGACGTTATGACCTCTCTAAATGTTTCCAAAGTTGGCACACAGTGCCAGGGTGTATGTACATTCATTGTAACTGTATTCTCGTGCCTTGGTATAACAGCCTCTGTGCACACTACCCTATAAAATCTTTCCCGACAAGAGAAGGCATAATAATCATTCAGAATTGTGATGTCAAAATGGGATACTATGTATTTTTTAAATGTTCTAAAAATGTTACCACTGTTAAGACATGAACCGTTCAGTATTATTCATGGAACAGAAATTCATACTTTTGTATGCACAAAGAAACAAATTGCATTTATAATACTGTCAAGAAACTTTCATCTTGTGCAACTTTGTAGATGATTTTCAGTCTCCATGTTTGATCAGTCATTGACAATATGATCTTCGGGTCTTTGGTCACCTGTGCAAATTGACAATGAAATCCATTGCTCCAGATTGTGAGGGGGACCAGGGACAGGAGGACAAGTGGTTTTGTCATTGTTGTTGTTTGTTGTTGTTGTTGTTGTTGTTCCATTTGCCAAGGACTCAGGACAATAAAGACATTTTCTATTTTTAGGATAAAAAAAAATCTCAGATGGTTTGAGCAAAATGTAAAATATACATATAATATATATACATATATATATTTATATTAAAATTCATTTTAATCGGGCTGGGGATTTAGCTCAGTGGTGCCACTGCCTGCCTTGTAAGTGCAAGGTCCCGAGTTCAAAGCCTGGTACCAAAAAAATTTTAAGCAATAATATTTCCACTCTTTAGGAATGAAATATTTGAAGGTAATATTTATGAAATTATTCAAATTTATAATATTGAAATAGAGAAGAGACATATTTTTCAATATAAAAATATAAAATGATGTAGTTTAAACATCTTAATATTAAAAGACTAACAATAAGTGAAAATGATAGATAATATTTTAATAAATGTTCTCACAGCTCAATAAGAAAAAGACAAATATACTAATAAGTTAATTGGAAAAAAAGATAAGATGATTCACCAAAGACGTTATAATCCCAATAAACAACTACCAAAAAAAAGTCTTAGTAAAAAATAAACCTCTCATTTAAAAAAATTTAGTCAAAACAAAATGTCTTATTTTGTTTATAATGCTCAAGCATGATGGGATTTACAAGAAATGGATACTCTAACTTTGTAGAATTGAATTTTCAATTATTAAATTGGTAAAATTTTTGAAAGATAATATGTTCCACTTACAAAGGGTGAGGGAATTATGAGGATAGTCTCTCTTTGTGCTTATTGGAGTAGAAAGTGCTGCAGCTCTTCCAGAATTTGATATTGAACCCCAAATACCTTTTTTCCTGAATGCTTTGTATCATCTTCAATTTTTTTCTTTTTCTTTTTATTATTACATGCTTGCAGTAAATGATAATTAAATTCTTTTTGTGGAGTTGGTACATATACATAACATATGTTAATTCTAACATTTTAAGAATATTTATAGTTGTTGACAATTATCTACCCTAAAAAGAGAACAAGATGGTTTTTGACAAACAATTCCTTCTCTGCATCACTCATTGATGTACAGATTAAGGAGAAATGTGTAGAGTTCATATCAGTATACTAAGAACTAATGTACAACAGCAAAAAAAATGGTTTTCTATAACCATAGTTGATTAAAGAGAAGTTAGTTCTGGTGTGGAAATCATACCAATGAAATTACAAAATTATCTCTATCTGTATCTCTGTCTTTGTAGTTGTCTCTGTCTTGTCTCTATATCTATATCTCTATGCCTATTTATATGTTTACCTATTATCTATTTATCCATCAGTTCTAAAGTGCATACCCACAAAATAGTCTTCCATACAGATGATTAACTACACCTGTGTACTTATATACTCATTAGCCAATCATTTTCATACATGATCATTTTCAAACTTCCCAACAAACCATGAGTAAGCCGTGGTCATCCCCTTTTTTATAAATGAAGAAAATGAAATTCAAATGAAGTAATGTACCTAGCCAGAATAATGCAGCCGTATTGTTCCACAGCCAAATTTCGAATCTAAGTTTATTAGACTCAAAAGTTCACAGTTTTTCACAACTCCACACATGATACCTTTTAGAAAATTTACAGAAACATATTTGAGGAATTACATGATGAACTGATTAAAAGCAAACAGTCTGGCAGGAAAATCAAACTATAGTTTTTGAGGAATAACATCTGATTGGCTTGCTTGCAAAACTTTATTTTGTGCTTTATTTTAAATCCTGAATTATCCAGATAATTGATTCTTTTTCTATTCTTAATTAAGAGGGCCCCCCCCCCATCCCACCACTATTAGAAGTGGTGGGAAGCTGTGTCTACATAATGCCAAGCATGCAGATACCTTAAATTAGCTGAAGGAATGATGTCTCACTTTCCATGCTAAGCTTATGCAGATTGCTGGGGCAAAATGATACAGTGATTGTCTGCCACAGGATTTTTTTGGGCTCATATCACCACTGCCAAGGTCATAACTAGACATCTAAGAGACTTCAGTTAGTTAAGCATTTTATAAACACAGGATTAGCATATCACGCCCCAAGTAGTTGACTGATTTCAAACTCTATATTCTGTCTTTTTGAGACATTTGACAATGGCTCCATTGCTAGTGAATTTCAGTTTGCAAATTTCAGAAGAGATTTATTTGGAAAGTATTGTAAGGTATATAATAACACACTAAAAATTTTAGAATTAGTAATATGTACTAGATATATAGATGGTGTTTTTCACCCAATTCTCTCAAGGAGCAGATATTTGTCATTCATCTTTGGCATGTGGTGAAATGACACCACTTGAAAAGAGCTGTGGATGGATCTGAAAATTATATTTTCCTTCACTACTCAGCAGCAACATTTTAGAATCATCTGTATTTCCTCTGAGTTGTGTTGCTGGGTTTTATTTGCTTGGTATTATTTTTTAACATCAATTCTAAAATACTATACACGTATTTCCAACCTTTGTCTGAAAGATTTATCCCAAAAAAGAATAAAATACAAACAAAAATTCAGGGCAGAGATTAAAAAAAATATGTTTCCTTTCCCGACCCTACCCCACTTTCCTTAGACCTTCACTCTCATCTTACACATACGGGTGAGTAAAAGTACAAATACTCATTTGCAATTTTGTTTGTATAGTAACAAATACTATCAAGATGCCCATTTAAATGCTCCATTTAGTTATAGACAGAGCTTATACTGAAACATTATGAGGAAGAATCTTTTTTTTATGAAGAAGACTCTTAATAGAAACTGATTGAATATGTTATGTCCAGAGCTAGTTTAAAATGTTATTTGAGTAATACAACCATCCTCTTTGCACACGATGTAACTATCTTTTAAAAAAATCTGTTTATATAAAAATTTTATAAGGTCTGAAAGCTTTTTTAATCTTTTTCAGAATGAACTACAGTTGAAGTTGATTTGCAACAGAATGTTTTGACAGCTTGTTTTGACACTATGACAATGAGAGAGGAGAGTGTCCTCAAGGATAATGTTTTATTTGACCCTTAAAAATATGGTCACCTGATACTTCTTAGGAAGATGGTAATCATAATTGAAGAAAAAAGAAAAATTGACAGAAATTAATAAGTGGAAGAGCTCAGTGACTGAGAACTTTGGACTTCAAAACCCTCTAGAAATAAAAACTTTCCATCTGTGCTTAAGACTAGAGGTCAAGTATTCATTGACTAATAAAGATCCCCCCTCAACTAGAAAACGCCCTTTGAAATCCAATTAACTCTTTTACACAGACAATTGTCATTTTCTATTTTATCAAAAAGTTAAA
Organism: Heterocephalus glaber; assembly: GCF_053883595.1. Taxonomy (NCBI): domain Eukaryota; kingdom Metazoa; phylum Chordata; class Mammalia; order Rodentia; family Bathyergidae; genus Heterocephalus; species Heterocephalus glaber. Next base: position 56,923,475 of record NW_028258324.1, read on the forward strand.
TTTCCCATTTTATGTTCCAATAAAAGTTACGTTGTTTTGATCTGATAATTGTAAGATGTACCATATGTATCTTAATTTGTAAGTTTTTAAGGCTAAAGCTCAAGGCTGTTCAGATATAACAGGAGTGCTGGAAATGAGGTACAAAATGCTGGAATTCAAATTAACCAATAAATATATTTTAATATATATCAGCAGGACTCTAGAGGATTCCATTAATGTTGAAAAATAGAAAGGATTTAGGTTAATTTGGTAAGAAGGCAGGTCAGAACGTTTACAACAGTGGTATAGAATTGTATAGAGATGCAAAATTTTTCAAGAGAGCAGAATTTTTTCAAAAACGCTGACTCTAGCTGTCACAGCCCTGCCTTGGCTAAATCCAGTGGAGAGATAGGAGGACTTTCTAATTTGCTTTCCCTCTATTTTAATAATAGCTGTGCATAAGTAATTTATGAAAGGCCAACCAGGCAGTGGGCAACAGAAAATTAAACTCATTTTATCTGAAAGCAGGTGGATTTCTATATATCATTAGCATGCATAGAATTCTCACAATGTTATTTCTCATACTGATGGAATGTAACCAAATAATATATGAGTTTTTTGCTTATGCACGAGTGAAATTTTTAGATAAAAGTGCCAGCCCCAATGGCAATTTTCTGCAAAACGAAAACTAATTCTGTGAAGCTTCTTATTACTGGAAAGACTCATTTGGCTTGCATTAGAGACTGACATAAGTGACTTTAGGATTTTACTAACAGATTAGATGAGATGTGCCACATACTGTAATATCATTAGAGAATGTAACAGCACTGGAACGCTTTGGGGCACTTATTAAGGGGACCAGCACAAGTAAATTGTTTTCCTTTATGACACAGGCTTTTGCTTTTTTTTTTCCTCTGATTAGAATGCTTTATTTTTATGGGGGTTTTTCCTAACATTTAAAGCAACTTTTATTTTAGACTCCTCAAAATGGCACACAAATTACGTTTTGCATGATTCAGCCCAGTGTTACTAAATGCATTATCTATGCCTTATTTCATGAATATCACCTAGGCAGAGGGTAGATATGTATTTAAAAAAAAGCTTACACAATACTAAAGTCAGAATTCTTCTAACAGAATATTATCCTAACTTACAGCAAAGACTAATCTTCATGGCTCTAAGAAATTTTTACTATTAGTTCTTTTCACTAACTCAATGTTTGTGTAGGTTCTACTCTCCACTTCTGACAAAATACTAAGATTGGATCATTAAAAATGGTTATTATAATATGAAAGCTTTTACTGTTCTGTTTAACTACTACCCTCAAACTCATTCAAGTACATGAAATATTATAGTTCTTTTTATTCTAATGAATCTTCCCTTATCAAAAATATTGTATCAAGCAAAAGATTTCTTGCTAAGGTAGGCAAAAATGTACAGTGCAGACAGAAATGTTTGTCACTTTATTTAAAAAGCTAAAGGAAAAGATAGAAGAATTTGGAGAATGATTATATACTCAATATTTTCCCTTCTCTAAGCTATCTTTTCCTAAGTTTTTAACTCTTCCTAGGTGGAGCAGAGGGTTGGTTTTTCCTTTTTCTTTTTTTTTCCATTTAAAAGTCCTTCTACACATCATCAGAAAATAAAATGAGAAAATGAACACACATAATTACCTAGAGAGCTGTGGACACATGCATTTAGGGAGATGCTATTCAGAGTTCCAATCTATAGAGTGGTAAGGTGGATTCCGTCTTAACCAGACTGGAGACTGAATCCCACCTCTGTTATTTTACTCTCCACCTGACTGCAGTCAGATGACTTTCCTTCTTTGAGTTTCTATTTCTTCATCTATAAAATGGGATACTCATAACTCTGACCTCAACAGCTCTCTGTGAAGAGGACATGTAACAATCATCCTGCTATTCATATTCTATCTCCCTCTGCCATGGAAGGGGAAGAAAATGGAAACAGAAGGTGGCCTAATGAGTTCAAAATTATTTCAAACCAGTTCTGACAGATGTCCCAGATTTCTGTAGAAAAAGGATCAAGATTGTATCAGTAAAATAGAACATGAAAATTATCTATGAGACATCCTTCCTTGAAGAATCATGAGTTATAGACACTATGATGCAGGAATGATTAAAGTCAGGCATCTCCATACTCAAAATCACCTCTTCTAAGAACTTCACTGGGCAGTTAGTCAGAGTCATCTCTATGGTCCTAATTCTATTTTTATTACCACCCATATCATACTACTTTGGTATTATTCACTCCAATAATATCCTCACGTCTAGCATTCTTTGAAGGCAGGAACTTAGTTTTTTCAACTTTGTATTTGCAGCAGCTAGACTATTTCTTCACACATAGAAGTCACTAAAAAGTGTGTCTGTGAGCTTTGCATGAACTTGAAAGAGTGTTTGAGATCTGAAAAGGGAAAAACAAGTACAAAATAGGAAAATAACTTTAGAAATAAGTTAATAAATGTTTGATTATTAAATACTGTCCCATTAGTGCCTACTTCACTACATATAAATTTTAATATTTATAAAAATTTCATTACTTTAAAATTGTAAGGTATATTTTTAATCACAAGAATGTCTGAGAATGAGCAACAGTTATCAAGTAATCACAGTCTATCTAAAACATGCTATACTAAGCTAAATAATTTCGGGTGTAAAAGTATTAAAATTCTTTCAAATTGTTTTATAGAGAAAATATAATTAATCTGAGATATTAGTGTATTTTGATGTGACATGATGTGGAACCCTAAAAGTGGGAGTGTTCCGGTCTTTGGAAGTTTTAAACAGCCTGCTAGCAGTGGGCCAGAATTTAAACAGACTGGCTGAAGCATGGTGAGACTAATCAAGAAAAGCTTCTCAGTGGAGGTTTCCCTGCTCTTCACTATAACGGTGGGGAGAGAGATGGCTTGGAGAAGGGGAGTTATACCTCACCAGAACTAATCTTATAAGTCAGCAAAGCCAGAGATTGGGGATATTTTCTAGGTTGCTAAACATGACCCCATCACTCACTGCATTCTCACCTTCCAAAAAACTTTTCCATATGCTTTTTGGGGCCTCAATTTCATGACTAAAGAATAATTTTATTATCTAAAACTCATGTCAGCGGGGCTACATAGATATGCTTCAGAAATATACAATCCTTCAAACAATATAATATGGTGTAGACTATGTTGTAAGGTTAAATTTTTTCTTTCTTGAAGTTAAAACTGAGAAGAAGAAAAAAGTAGGCTGATAGGAATATGATTGGAAAGGAGTGGTAAATCCAAATACCAGGAACCCAAAATGTCAGAAGTTCCACATAGATTGCATTGGAGACAGCTTGCATTCCTGGTCAGAACCTGAGATAAATAGAAATTATACTGAACCATCTGTGGGATAAGTGTGAGTTGTATTTGAGCAGAAACCAGTGAGAGTTCAAGTCTGGAACACCATGGTCAAGCAAGGATGGAGAATTAGCTGAAGCTGAAAAAGAAACAGAAACACATAACCATGAGCAAAAGCCACATTCTTACTGATCCACTGCCAACAAGAAAAAACAGATTTGTCCTACACAGATACTAAAGGTAGGACTGCCAATCTTAGCGTATTTCTGTAGGTAGTTGTTTTATATATTTAATTTGCAGTGTTTACCCACATGCTCCACCTAGTAGCTCAATTAAAAGGTTCCCTAGGAGAAACCTAGCAATATTTAATGGCCACTATGAAATGTCAAAACATGTACGAAATTTAAGGTTTGTGATATCTGTTATAATAATCCAAATTCTGGTAAAGTGCCCTAATAAGACACTATATTTTTTAAGACACTTAATTTAATTTAACAAATAGTATGTGCATGATAATGTCAGGGAACAAAAAGCAATAAAAATATCTGTCTTAGAAAACCTAGGAAAGCTGTGGAAAAAGGCAGGTCTCACTGTGAAGGTGGAGTAAGAGTTCATAGCACATCTTTGAGGTGATAACTATTTCTCACTGATACTTAAATTGGCTTTATCCTTACTTTCAAAATGGAAATCTATATAGTAATTAGTTTTTTCTTTTTACTTCATTGTTTTGCATTATTTTTCCTATCCTTCATTTTTCTTGAGTAAAATGTTTGGAATCCAAGATAGTATCAATGATTACTCCCGTTCACCCCACCACATTTAATTTCTTTATTCTTCTTTCCCATTCTTACCATAAAACACTAAATCTCACACCCTGGAATATTCAAACAATCTCAGCTCAGCCAAACTGAGGAAAACGTAGAATTATTATGCAGTAGTTCATCTCTATCTCTTAATTTGAGGAGGAATCTAATTATTGATCTTCAAAAGTCTTTTAGGAATATTATGGAAATGAGTTGCTATGTCTTTTAAGAAGATTCATCAAGGGTCTTATTTAAAATAAACAATTTCATCCTTTCAAAACCAGGGAATAAAAACAAGGATATTTTTCTCAAAGTATGACTGCTGCAAGGGTTTCTCACATTGATTCGTTGCTTATAGATAAAAACAACTTAAGCTGATTTTTCTTGTTTATAGAGTAAGTGTAAAATGTTCCACCAAAATAGGTAATGACATTTTTGTGTCCATAAATGTGCATGTAAGTCCAATTATGTATTTGTTGTTATTTAAACATCACCACCATTATTGAGACAGAAGCGCCAGTACTAATTCTTGCTGTCACATTTTCCAAAAATGAAAATAAGGCTTTTAAGTAAAATGCTAAGGTTTTCAATGTGAATTATTCATTCTTTGCATGGCCTTAGCAGAACACCCTTGGCAAAATAGCTAAACAAAAGCCTACCAGGGTTCTGGTTTCTAATCTGGTTAAGAAATACATTACAGGATTTTTCTTTTAACTTCACAGTTAATGGAAAAGTTTTCTTTTCCTGAAACTCAGCCAAGAGTTCAAGAAAGCTTCTCTAACTGCCTCAGCTTCCATCTAATTGAAGTACCATGAGCAGACCTTGAAAACAGTGGCATTAGTCACACAGCTAAACAAACTACCTTTGATGATCGCGGCCAACCAATCAGAAGCGTTCCCCAGATGATCTTTGCGGGAATAGCAATCCATTAATAATAACTGAAGCAATGATCTTTCATGCCACCTTCCTTTCATGCAGGACCACTCCACTAGTAATCTCTTAGGGGAACTATTAGCTACTTCAGTGTCCTTCAGAGAGGGCACTCTGCCTGTTTCAACATTTATTTCCACTGTAACATTTTTTTTTTCTCTCCCACAGAAGTGCCTTTTAGAAATTAAAATAATTCTCGCTGTGATTCTAGCAGGTATATGGGGGGGGGATGTAAAGAAAAGAAGAAAGGGTGGGAGAATGAATGGAGAAGAAAAACACGTTTTTTCCCAAACTTAACTCTGAATTTCAAAATTTCCAAAGATAAGCAATGCATAAATAATATCTAGTCTTGGTTCATTTTTACTACCCTTTGTCCTTAAAGAGATCAAATTTATGTGTATCTAGAGTCTAAACTAAATACAAATAAAGTTTTACAGAATTTTCTTATTCCTGATCTTAATAAATATGTGCTGGAAGCGTGAGTGAAAAGGAGATCAGAGGTGGCCCAAGCTGTACTCCCAGCCTCCCACAATGCCGTGAGTTCTACACTGTGGTCTAGGTACTATTCATCTTCTCATATCCAGTGACTGGTACTGCATGCGTGCTCAACAAGCTGAGAGTGGTGGCACCTGCCTGTAATCCCAGCACTCAGGAGGCTGAGGCAGGAGGATTGCCAAAAGTTCAAAGCCAGCTTGGACTACATAATGGGTTCAAGGCCAGCCTGAGTCACATAGGAAAACCCTATCTCAAAAACCAAAAGATGAAAAGAAAAGTGTTCAACAAATGTTTTGTGAATAAATTCTCTGCCATGAGGGGACAAATCAGAACAAATCAACCACAATATTTCTAAATATTCTGTAGCTTGCACAGTAACTACCTTTCATCATCAGGGTTAACATTACTGTCCTTTAATTCCATGTTTCACACTAACAAACTTCTTTCTCTTACAAGATCTACTATATTTTCTGGAGTATAATTAAATCAACTCCCACAAACTCTTGGCAATGAAAGTAATAATTTGGCAAATATTTCCCATAGATAAAATGTGCAGAATACCTCATGAGGTAAAAAATTCTACCCCCTACCCCTGCACACAAAACTTGTTGGATAACTGACTGATTTTTAAAAATAACTTCCTCAGATCTACAAAATATTTGGACAATTCCCAATTTTTCATATCACTAGCACATCTAACACTCTGAATAAATAAAAGGCTACCAAGGAAGTGTCAATGTTGCATATTTTTTATCATTAAATATATCCATACTCAAAGTCTGAATTGTCTGATTAGTTTGTACAATAGGGTGAAAGTTCGAAATATTAAAAAGATATCTCCCATCCAAGAATCTTATTTTACTTGGTGACTCTTCTCATTAGTCAAAACTGCATTATTTCCAGGTAAGGAAGGATGACATAAAAGAATGAGGAATTCAGAGGTAACCAATTCTTGTTTTCTGGTTGTCAGAACAGGCTCTGAGTACTAATGACTTAAAAAAAAACTTTTGTGGAAATTCTCAAATAAACACAAAAATAGTGAGATAAATATAGTGAGTTTCTATGTATGTGCCACCCAGTTATAATCTTTAACTCAAAGCCAATCTTGATTTATTTATATCTAATACTCCTCTCCCCTCAAGTTTTGGAAGCAAATCCCAGATATCATATCATTTCATTCACAACATTCAATGTGTAGCTCAAAAAAAAACCCCATTTTTTGTGATTCCCTCTTTCTGCACCAATCTATTTGTTATACAGCATATATTGGTTGGGAAGGACTCATTTTTTAAAATATGACTACAAAATTGTCACATTTAAGCATTAAACAGTAATTCCTTAATATCATCAAATATCTAATCAGTCATATTTCTCTGATTGCCTCAGAATGCACCTAGCTTTTTATCTGCAAAACCTGAATTTAAAGTATTTAAAAAATCTAATCTCTGGAGGAATCAGGACATAAAGCTTATCCATTTTAAAAAAAGACAAGATGAAGAGATAACCATCTTAGCACAAGCCTAAACTGATGTTGTGTAGGCCAGGGAAAGTAAAAGATTCAGGGGAGAGTTTGCAGGTTAACTGCCTTCTTGCTGGACCCTCAAGGTGGGGTGGAGAGAGGGAAGAACAGACTAGAAAAATCTCCATTTCCCCTCTTTCTGCTGCTCCATTTTTTTTTTTTTTTTTTTTTTTTTAGACTGAGTCTTGCTGTGTATATCAGGCTGGCCTTCAACTTGCTAAATTGTCCAAGTTGGCCTTGAACTTGCAATCCTCCTGCCCTAGCCACCCTAGTGCTGACATTGCAGGTGTGTATCACCTTGCATGGCTTTTGTTGTCTTCTTTTTACATGGACATTAATCCTATCCCAATATCGGGGCCCCACTCTTATAACTTCAGTTAATCTTACTTTCTTACTCCAAATGCAGATACCCTGGTGGGTAAAACTTCAATTTATGAGTTTGGGAGGTAGGGGATGGGGAACATGTACACTCAGTCTATTACAATGTGTGTCTTTAAACCTTCTAGGATTTAAATGCAAACCTGAATTAATGACAAGTTTAATTCCTGCCTCTCGGTAGAATGAGAGCTAGCAACAAATATTACTTTAGCCTGTAGGAAAATAACCCAGGTTTTTAACGTACCTGGGTTGATGGCCTATACATTTATTCTCAATCCATTTGTTTTTCTAAATTGAGAACTGACAGTGAGAGCTGACCTGTCTGTGTGGCTGACCAAATGTAGAAAACCCTGCATAATATCTAACCACATATCCCTTCTGCAAAAGTTGTGCCCTTACCTGGTGCTCCCAAATAAAAGCACTATCACCGCTGAAAATGGCTACTTTGAGCATCATAAGAAATAAAATTTCCAGGTTCTTATTTCTGGGATTATTTGACTTTCTGGTTTTAAATTCCATACAATGCCACCGTAACAGGGAACTATGAACATTAACAATAATACGCTATCTTGATAAGTTTAAGACACTGAGCTAAACTCATTTATTTCTATAAAAGCCTTTCAAGTGGCTTCTATTATCCTTAACTTATAGATGAAAAACCAAAGGCACATATCTAATAAGTGAAAAGGCCAAGAAATGGAGTCAGTCAGGTGTATCAGTCATTAAAGCCACGCATATAAACACTGAATCTCTTTCTTGGTAATTAAAAAAATTCTTCTCAGGCATATAGTGTCCAAAAGTGGCATTTCCTTGAACTCTTAGCTCTTCATATTTCTATCTTGCACCATCAGTTTAAACCTCAAAGTGTAGAATGAGAACAAAAGATGCTTAAAAAATAAATTCTTCAGAATGCCAACCCACATTACTGCTTCACTGTTTTTTAAACGATAATAAGCTTTGTATTTATTATCAAACTGCTTTTTCAAGCTACAAGTATAGAAATTGACCTGGTATTCATAACCAAGGTTTCTGTAATTCTAAGTCAGAATTATGAAAGAAAATTATGAGACAATGCTTGATAATATTAAAAATACTCCATATTTACAGGAGATTTTTCAAGTGACTTACCATGATGTCTATTCATTGGAAGAAAGCTTTTGAAAAGACAAGTATATAAAGAAGTTATCCTACAGTGAACAGAACAAAGCCCATTAATGACAATGATGTGAACATTCAAGGAATTATTAAAAGAACCTTTCACTTTGAGGGAAAATTAATTTACCCAGAATTTAGTGCAATTGTTGAAATAGGAAATCAAGGAGGTAGGGCAGCAGACCTTGTGGCCAAAGTTTTGCCTTAAGCCTTAGCAGTTGGAAGAACTCAGTGTTCTGCTTTCCTCTTTCATGCTTTGTCAAAAAGCACTGGAGGTATATACACTACTGACTCTTAAAAGCACATTCTTTTCCTCTCAGAACTTAAAATAATTAATAGGTCTATAGACGTTGGTCTGTTTTAACACTATATATTTTAAAACTCATTTCCTGAATTCCCGGGAAAATCATTTTGTTTAATCCAATTAGTTTTTCTTTTTTTCTTTTTATATGTATTTAAATACTTAGTGTCTTACAGATAAGGGGTAGTTATTTATCAGGGCCATGTCCGTGAAGCAGAAGGATGCCCTTTCTCTCTTTTTTTTTGTGGTACCAGGGATCAAACTTGGGTCCTTGTGCTTGCGCAGCAGGCAGTGAAACCACTGAGCTAAATCCCCGGCCCTGGGATGTCCTCTCTTAATGGCTGCCTTCACTGTTTGTCCAGGATATTAGCCTCACAGCTGTAGTTGCACAAAGATGTTTCTCTCCCTAAACTGACCAACAAACCAGCAAGGAATAATATTAAGAACCAAGGATGCTGAACATGTCCCCTGGTCTCAAATTTCAGTAAGTGAAAAGGTCCAGAAATAGACTCAAGTATATCAGTAATTGGAAACCACAGTTATAAATACTAAATCTCTTTCTTGGTAATTAAGAAAAAAGTCTCAAGTATATGATTCCAAAAGTGACATTTCCTTGAACTCTTACCTCTTTAGATTTTTAATCTAATCTTTTTTCCCATAAAAATAAAAAGAGTTTAATGTTCAAGGAACATTTTATCTTTATACTTAGGAAGAAATTTCCATTCTCTCCATTTGTCAATCTATAATTAAATTTGTCTCCATGACCTAGGGAAGAGAGATTTAAAAAAAAAGCAAAATTAAAGAAAAAACTAGCTCATCCTTAGCTTTTGAACTTCAGAATTTTCATGTCCTATCAATATCAATGATGATTTAAGAATTTTTCAAAAATTATTTTCTGGGGTTTTTTTTTGTTTGTGTGGGGGTTTTTTTTGGTGTTTTTTTTTTGGTTTTTTGAGGCAGGGTCTCCCTTTGTAGTTCAGGCTGGCCCTGAACTCACAGTGATCCTCTTGCCTCAGCCTCCCAAGTGCTGGGATTACAGGCATGAGCCACCAGAACTGGCTCAAAAATGATTTTCATGTAAGATGCAACTCTACTGATGTGTGGAGTTGTCTGTCTAATGTTCTCTTTAAATTACAAACACTGTTAATTCAGAAAAAAAATGGTTGACTACGAAAGTCAGGTAAAGTTTACACTAGATGTGCATGAGAATTAGTACTTTGCTTTGGTGAACAAACTGGCATTCTGATTCAAAAGCCAGTCTAAGCAAGGAGCACAGGCAATATACTCAAGATTCAACAGTGACTATGTGGGTTTCCAAGAAGGCCATCTGACAGGGAATACATGAAAGTAACCATAACACACATTAGACCCCCTATTCATAATACATTTTTGTGGTAACTTTTTCATTAATGTGTTATTATGTCATGGATGGAAGACACCTCTTACTTATAGGGAGGATTTAGCAACATTATTTTGAGAATTTACCCTTAATCCTTTACCTTAATAAAATGATCTGGCCAATCTGTGATGGTGCATGCCTGCAATCCCAGCTCTGTGAGGGGCTGAGGCAGGAGGATCCTAAATTCAAGCCCAGGCTGGGCAACTCAACAAGACTGTCTCAAAATAAAATAAAAATAAAATAAAATGGTCTTGAAATGTATTTAAGAAGTGAAAAGGTCCTAGTTCAATCCCCAGTACCTCAAAGAAAGAAAATAAAAAGGACCATGTGTTCTCATCAAGTCATATGTGTGATGTGTGCTGCCTGCTTCTAGCTGAGAGTCTTTTAGAACCCTTTTCTCCATCATGCTTCTTTGCATTTCAAGCCTCATTCCCTCAAGAAATGGCTTAGTCATAACTTTTTATGTGAAATCTTCCTGATACCACCAATCCCTGAAACACTGCCCCTCATTCACTATAAGAGACATGTATAATCTAATTAACATGACCACATGACTGTATTCACTGTATTCTCTCTTAGGACAGTGCTGTTCTTCCAGCATAAACAGCTTCCTCTTTACTTTTTGGTTCTTAGCTCCAAGCCCAATGCCTGCCATATGTTGACTAAAGTTAACTAAAGTTTCCCTTTATGGGGGGTGGAAAGAGGAGAAATGAGTTTTCTTTGTGAGTACCCAAGTGACCTTAATTAGGCAGATTAGAAGCTATGAAGGTAAATATAAGAGAAAATAAAGAAAGTACAGAGGTTGTTTTGCCAGCCAAGCAGTATAGACTAAATTGTGACTATAGAATTTTGTCTTTCAAATGTTCTTAATGCCATTTTACAACCTCAGCCTCTGGGACTCCCAGTGCTCTCCTGATGTCCCTGATGCTATGAACTTCTCACCTGGACTGTCCCTCCCCAGGCTGGATCTTATATTTCACAGAATTTCCTAGTTCCTCTCCCCCAAATATACCATGCTAGCCAGGTGTGGTGGTGCACACCTGTGGTCCCAGGACTTGAGAGGCAGAGGCAGGAGAATTGAAGTGAGTCTGAGGCCAGCCTGAACTACATAGTGAGACCTTGTTTCAAAACAATCAAATAAACCATGCTAGTATCTCTTAGCTTATTGTTCTCTGACAGCAAATTCAAAACTTCAGTGTATGGAATATGTCCTTGTGTTTCCTAGTGTGTTTCATTGACCCAAACCTCCTGAGATGCTTCATGAAAAGGGATTTCCCTGTCAAATTTGAGATATATGTACACAATATTTCCCTCCTATAGACTCAAAGCGCACAGTAATACATTAATCCAGTATTTTCCAAAAGTATATGGTCATGAAACTTTTTTTAAAAATCCCACTTCTTGGGCTGGGGATTTGGCTCAGTGGTTACACTGCCTGCTTCAAAAGTGCAGGGTCCCGAGTTTGATCCCTGGTACCAAAAACAAAACAAAACAAAAAAATCCCACCTCTTAAAGTTCCATAGGGGCCAGGGATTTAGCTCAGTGGTTCCACCACCTGCCTCGCAAGCTCAAGGTCCCTAATTTGATCTCCAGTACCAAAAAAAAATTAAATTAAATTAAATTAAATTAAATTAAATTAAATAAAAAATAAAGTTCCATAGGATCTCTATTATACAGGACACACCCAGCAGACACATGATAAAGAATTGCAGTTCTAAGTGATGTATTTGAATGGTAACAAACCTTTTCTAAAGAGAATCTTTTTAACCCAAAAGCATGATACTTTGTTAGGAAGTTCAGGTACTTTCTTGTAATGTAGCTCTTATGATGGAGCAAATGTTCTTTGTGGAGCGCTCCAAGTAATGACAAGATACAGAAACTTCCTTCCAGGTTCATTAATGGTCAAGCCGTGTGCTACACATGCTCATGTATCTTTTTCCAGTCAATCCGAAAAATCATCTTCATAAATAGTTATATTTTTATGAACTTGTAATAAGAGGAATGAAAACACAAAGTTTACATAGCATGCCCAATATTATACAGTTAGTAAATGGTGAGGATGAGTCACATCTAGTTTGTGTGTGTGTGTGTGTGTGTGTATGTGTGTGTGTATGCATGAATGGTGGTGAGGATTAAACCCAGGGCTTTCATACTGAGCTACATCCTAGCCCTTTTTTTATTTTTTGAAATAGGGTCTTGCTAAGTGGCCAAGTTGCCCAGAATGGGCTTGAATGTCCAGTCATCCATAATGCTGGGATTCAAATCTAGTCTTATAGTATGAAACCTGATACTGTACCAACATCTTCATGCTACCTGAATTTGTAGGTCAATATTTCTCAAAGCTTGGTCCAAGGATGCTTGTCAAATTTCAGATTCCTAATACCTAGCCAAGATTTACTAAACTAAAGTTTTGGGGAATGGATTAGATATACATATACTTTTGTGGATTGAAATCAGGAGCTTTGCACTATGATTCATCCCCAGCCTTTTTGCTAAGTCAGGATTTGAGACAGGGTGAGATCAAACTCTATCCTCCTGCCTCAGACTACCAGAGCGCTGGGATTTACAGGCATTCACTATTGTGCCCAGCTAGGAATAGATTTTTTTTCTTTTTTTGTATCAGGGATTGAACTCGGGACCTTGTGCTTGTGAGGCAGGCAGAGGCACCACTGAGCTAAATCCCTGGCCCAGGAATAGATGTATTTCAACAAGCTCCTCTGCAGGTTATTATACACACTAAAGTTTAAAGACCAGAGAGAATGTGAGCTCGTCCCAGCACACGGAAGGAAGCTCCCCCCTGCCATCCCAAGCTCCTAGGGCAGAGAAGGTGAGCTGCGCGGGCGCCAGAAGCACCCCACCCCCACCCCCACCCCCCCGCCGTGGAAATGAGAAGACACTTAAACAAGCCTCAGAAACAGACTTCCAGATCACCTACAGCAACCCCAAAGGGAAACGAGCTGGAACAATCTGATATTCAACTACCTGGACTCTCTGAACTGGCAGCAAAAGAGGATCTGGGAAAAATGAAATCAGAAATAATTACTCAGATAACAGCAAAGATTGTGCTCATGGTGCAAGACATGATTAATAAATCTAGGGAGGACACAGATAAAAAAAAAATAGAGGATCTGAGGAATATGATGGAATCCCAACATAGGAAACAAATGGAATCCATGAAACAGATGCAAACAGATTTCCAGGAGATTAAAAAGTCCATCCAAAGTCTGCACAGCAGAATGAACCAATGTGAGGATAGAATTTCAGATATAGAAGATAAGATTGCAATTAGTGAGGAGGAAAAGAAAAATTGCTTTAAAATTGTAAGGGAACATGAGAAATCAATCCAGCAGCTGCTAGACGATGCAAAGAAGAATAACATAAGACTGATTAGAGTCAATGAAGAAAGAGGAGTCGCGGTCTCCGAAGACTGGGAGTTCTCCGGTCAGTCCCGCGCAGCCTCCACTTGGCTGTCTCCACCCCAGGGAGCCCCCAACCACCCCCCCCCGTTGTGTCCTCACCCGACGGAGACCCCACCCGACACGAACTTCCACCTGAGCTGAGGCCCTACCTGGGATGAACCTCTGTCTAGGCTAAGGCATCACCTGGGCTGAGTCCTCACCCGGCTGAGCCCCCACCTGGAATGAAACCCCACGCGGACCGAGTCCCTGCCGCCTCACCTGGGCAGGGACGGGGGCTGTCTCTTTCGCTCCTCGTGGGGGCTTCTGCGTGGTCGCGCTGTCTTTGGGTCCCTCAGTGCGCCGGCGGTGGCGGCCGGGGCCCGGGATCACGGGCGGCCTGAGGGACCCTTGTCCTGCGCTGGACAGTGCGGGGGGCTGCCTGTCCTGCGAAGCCTGCGCGCTGAGTAGGGGTTCGCTGGGGGAAGCGAGGGGCATCCAGAGAGCTCCATGAGAGTGATGGATGCTTCTCCCGGGATGTGTGCATTTCTCTGGCAGCTGCGGGCTGAAAGTAAATTCTGAAGATAAACTGTAGCAATGGCTGCTGTTTATTCTGGCTTTTCCCTTAAGCTGAACAGCAAGACAACTTCCTGGGAAGATAAACTAAAACTAGCTCACTTTGCTTGGATTTCCCACCAGTGCTTTCTTCCACATAAAGGATAAGTTTTACTTGATTGGGCAAGACAGTCATTGGTTGCCTTTTATAAGAAAAAACTTGAACTGAAGGAAGATATTGTTGAAAGACTTTGGATCTATGTAGATAACATTCTACACAGCAGAAAATTGCAAAATCTCCTCAAGAATGAAAAGACAATTAACCTTCAGATTTCTCTTGTCAAAGGGAGAAGATTTAAAAGGGGTTAGGGGGTAAAAAAACAAATAGAAGAAGAGGAAGAGGTCAGAAGCAAGGCTGGAGGACAGACTTTAGGAAACTGGTGAAGAAGACAGGTGGGAAAGAGAAAAGGAAAAAATAAAAATAACAGAACAACAACAAAACAATAGAGACTGTTCAGTCAAGAAAAAACTAAAAAAAGAACTAGAAAAGAGGAAAAAGAGAGAAAAGGAAAAAAGATTTTAAAAACCCAAAAACGTCCAATTCAAGATGTGTCTCTGCTGTCACTGTTAGACAATGTGGGCAAATAGACTCCAGAGACAAATTGATTCATCCCAGCAAGCTAACTGCAGCTTCACGGTGTTGTAGCGGATAGTCCCAGCCAGCCTGCCCCTTGAGTTCCTCTGAAGTTCAGGCCGGTTTCTGGCTATGAAGCTGGAACTGGATTCTTTGTGCCTACAACAGTTTGTGTGTCTCCTGCTGGCTTGAACTCAGCACCCGAACTGAGGCACTAGAAGGCACTAGATCGAGTCCGCCCACAGCTGTTCTGAGTTCCAAGCTCAGTTGTCCCCTCTCCAGATGGCTACCAGCCTATCACCCTCTCCTGGGTGAGGTGTGAATCCGGATTACTCACCAGCTGCTGCAGTATGGTTAGTCCACTGCTCTGTTCCACTGGTGCATTTCTCTGTGGAGGTCTCTGGGGTCATCAGTAGTCACTATGATAAATGAGAGAATATCTGAATTCTCTCTCTATGGATCCAAAAGAAACATGTGTGCTCTCCTGAACTGCTGCGAGGGCATTCTCTCAACACCTGCCCTGGTTGTCCTCTACACGGCCAAACAGGAGCTGTTGGTGGCTTTGCGAGTCACCTTTGCTGGTCAGCCTGCAGGCAACCAGAAAGTGCAGTGACAGCCCAGCTATTTGAGGTCATTCACCTGGCCCTTAGCCATTATCTCTCTATCTAGCAACAACAGGCCAACCCCCGACGTGTCTTCGTGGATGTGACTGGACACTTGCTACAGCCCTGCCTGGTCCTGAGGCACTTGCTCTCTGGGGGCACATGGACACAGGGCCAGCTGCAGCAGGTGCTAAGCCGAGATGTTAGGAGTCAGATTGAGGCCATGCTTCGAGGTGGAGTTTTTCGACCTGATATGCTCTCATCCTATAAAGAGGAACTCTTGGACCAGCAGCAAAGTGACTCAAAGATGGGGACCATGAAGAGTCTTCTTGCTCCTCTAGACACTGTGGCTACCAGGCTGATAGGTGCTGATCTCTGTGAGCCACACCTTCATGCCTCTGTGGTGGCCAGCTCAGTGGCCCTGCTGTGTAGGCTCTTTCTGGATTCTTACCTCAAGGACGGAAACCAGTTTCTCTGCTTTAAGGCTCTACCCAGGCTGTTTGGCTGCCTTCGAATGTTACACCTACAGGAAGAGCAGCTGAAAGCCCTGTCCATATCAGATTGGACCACAGAGCTCCTGGTTGTGGAGCAGCTGCTAAATTTTGTGGCCAGCAACAACATCTACAATGTGGCTGCTGACAGGATCCAGCATGAAGAGGCATAGTTTCGCTTCTACCAGCACTTGGCTGAGCTGCTGATAAACCACTCACAGGCATCCATGACAGCCTGGTTCCGCTGTCTCGAGACTTTGATGTCTCTGAATCATTTGATTCTGGAGCCAGACCTGGACGACCTATTGTCTTCGGCTTGGATTGATGCAGAAATAACAGAGTTTCGAACCAAGAAAGCCCAGGAGGTGCTTATTGACACCCTCTTCCAGACATATGCCAAGCTCCGACAGGTGCCATGGTTGTTTGAGGAAGTTTTGAGGGTGATCTGCTGTCCAGCTGCTGAGACACTGAGACAGCCTATGCTGACTTCAGGCCCCTCCACAGTGCTCTGTGCCTGCCTCCTGGAGCTACCACTGAATCAGATCCTGGGCACATGGTCCCTTGTGTTGGAGAAGTTCCAGTCTATAGTCCTGCCCTGCTTGCAGAGTGATGTTGACATGGCCCTAAAGTCTCTCTCCCTGAGCTTGCTGCTGCACTGCATCATGTTCAATATGCGGAGTCTAGACAGCAGCACACCAGTGCCCATTATCAGGCAGATGCAATGTGTAATGGAGAGGATGCTGGGAGATCTTGTGAAGCCCCTGCTGGCCCTTCTCCCTGGCTCCCCAGGCCCAGAGCCTGAGCTGTGGGTGCAGAAGGTGAGTGACTCTGCTCTTCTACTCTCTTACACCTGGATGCAGGTGGATGCTATGCTCAGTTTGAACTGTGGTCAGTATTGCTCAGTGGCTGAGGGCCTGACCAAGGATGATCTGAAGGTCTCAAACCTCCCTTCATTGCTCCCAGGTTTGGGAGCACAGCATTCGAAGAAGGTTGAGCAGTTTATAGCTCAGTCCAACTCTCTCAGTAGGTATTGCTTAAAACAGCTTTACCTGAAGAAAATTAAAAGAACTTTACTGCAGGCTAGTCCCCTGTCTGAAGAAGCCAGACACGCTCTAAGGTATGATGCTGCCTACATCCTTGGTTCTGCCAAAGACAGCTTGAGTCAGAAGACAGTGGCTTCCTGGGATGGGCAGGTGGGGACAGTGTGTGCATCCACATACCCTATAGCACACTGGCACTTGATTGTGACCAACCTCACAATTTTAATACCCTACCTATGTCTGGATGATGTAAGGTATGTGGCCAGTGTCCTGTTAAGAGCTTTATCAACAAGCAAAGCCTAGGAAGGCTCAGCAGATGAAAAGCCGTATACCACACTTGAGAAAATATCCACAGCCCTCCTTCATAGCCCACTCTTTCCAGAGATGCAGTCCCTCCATTCTGCCTTCCTGATGTGCATAGTTGCAAGATGTTCTAGCATTCTGTGCTCTGGTGACCAGGGTCTTCTCAGTCAACAGATACCTTGGCTCTTTGAAAAGGACCACACAGTTATGGCTCATTGGGAAACTAGATTTGCAAAAGTTGGACCTGAAGGTGTAGAACCAAGAAGAGAAACTGCCCAGTGCTTACTCTCCCTGGTCAAGAGTGACTTTCTCATCCATTTGGAGGAAGAGCAGCTAGAAAACCTTCTGGGACTTTTGCAAGTTATTTCCGCTCTACACCTGGACAGCCTCTTACCACCCTATCATGTGCATTATTTTCTCTTGCTCTTGTCCATGGCTGTTACCACAGTGGGATGCTCCTGCCCCTCTTTGAGCCTCCAGTTCTTGGTGACTTGCTACTGGCTTCTCAGCTGCCTGCAGAGGGGAAAGAGTGCTCGCTCTGTGTTCAGGGTCCTGTATGTTAGTGATGTATTTGAGATTGTGCTGACCTCACTGCTGCAAGCCAGTAGTAGACTCCTTATTAAGGTAGATGATCCCATGTGGCTGCATCTCCTCCAAGTGGTGGGGACATTTTTGGAGCAGCTGATGCAGATGCTCCTCCAGATAAAGCTGAGTTTGGTGCGCAATTTTGGGAAAATCACTGCCTTCCTCTCAAGGTGCAAATTGTACACTGAGGCAGCTTCTAGCAAGCAATTGGAAAACCAAATTCTTCTGAGCAGCCAGCTACTTTTGGTGGCCCTAACCAAATTGTGCCAAGTCTTGGGGCCTTTTGTCAGAGAGCAGAGGCAGCCACAGGAGGCACCAGCGGCACTGCCCAAGCTGCTGCAGCAGGCCTTGGGACAGATGAGTGCTGCACTGCAGCTGTGTTCCACGTCAGGAGCTGGGGGCCGCCACCTGCCCCCAGCCCTCCTCTCGGCTGTCACCACACTCTTGGAAGTAGACCTGAGTCAGCACCGCAGGGACAGAGTGGCTGAGATTGCCCAGGTGACAGACAGAACACCGCTGTCCCATGTGGCCCTTTACCAGGACGTTTACACTCAACTGCTGTCAGAGTTGCCAGCCCTTGCGGGGAATGCTCAGTCTTTCCAGGCAGCCTTGTGGTTCTTAACTCTGTTCTTTTTAGCCCCAGAGCTCCATCCCAAGAAGGGCTCTGTTTTTACCTCCATGTTTCATTCTGTGAGAAGAGTTCTTACAGGATTGAACTCCAGACCTTGCGCTTATGACACAGGCGGCAGAACGACTGAGCTAAATCCCTGGCCCTTGCATGTCCTCTTTTTAGGAAACAATCCTGCTCAACCAGTTAGTTTTCCTGAAGTTTCTGCCCAGATCATTCAGGATTTGAGGCCTGGGTTGGGAGCCCTCTTTGCCCAGATGCTGGAGGCTGGGACAGCAGAGGACTTGGCACTGGTGATGCAATCTGTGCTCCAGGGACTGGATGTTGGCTGTGCATGGAGGGCAGACCTGCAGGCTGTTTTGTCTGCTGTTAGGTTGCTCAAGCTGCTACTGAGCTGCCCACTCAGTGGAGAGAAAGCGAGTTTGTTGTGGCGTGCATGCCCCCAGATTGTCACAGCTCTGACACTGCAGAACCAAGAGGCTTGTGAGGAGCAGCCTGTGGCCCTTGCACGAGTCATGCCTATTCTCGATGTCTTGGCTGCTCTGCTACAGGAGGGGGAGGATGCCATCAGCAACCCCCACCATGTCAGCCTGGCCTTCAGCATCCTGCTGACCGTCCCCCTGGACCATCTGAGGCCACCAGAGTATGGCAGTGTCTTCTCAAGGATGCACAACATTCTATTCTCTGTGCTGCAGTGTCATCCCAAGGTGATGCTGAAGGCCCTCCCATCCTTCCTGAACTGTTTCAATAGACTGGTGTTTTCAGTGATACATGAAGGGCAGCAGAAAGACAAAGGGAGCACTGACGACCTGCCCGTGGTCCTCGAGTGTGCACACCTGGTGGAGAGGATGTACAGCCACATCGCCGCACGAGCTGAAGAGTTTGCTGTGTTTTCCCCCTTTATGGTGGCCCAGTATGTAACAGAGGCCCAGAAGGTGACCTTGTACCCAGCTGTGAAAGACCTGCCGCAGGAGGGCATTTACCTCATCCTGGACTTGTGCACTGAACCTGATATTCAGTTCCTTCAGGTGTCACTGCAGCCTGGAGCGAGAGACATCTTTAAGGAGCTGCACAGTGACTACCTCAAGTACCACAAGGCTAAGCAGGAAGGAGAGAGAAGATACACCGCCTAGATGGGCTGCAGGAGCACCACTACTGAGGAGCTGTGCAGTGTCTACCCAACATACCACAAGGCTGAGCAGGCTGAGAGGGAAGATACTGTCATCTAGTCGGCCTATAGAAACACATCAGGGCCACTTTCCAAGGCTTGGCATTGCGGCGAGAGCTTTGGAGGGTGAAGACCACAGATGCTCTGATGCACAGAGCTGACCCATGTGGAAAGCCCTTTGGAGCTTGTATATGTCTATAGCATATTTTCCTCACTATTCCCTAATGTATCTTTTTTAGTAATCATTTTTTTTTATGGTGCTAGGGATTGAGCCAAGGACCTTATGCCTCCTGAGGATATGCTTTACCCCTTGTGCCACACCCCTAGCCCTAGTATATCTTTTTATAAGTAATTATGAATTAGAATTCTGAAACTGGACCCTGGAATGAGAATTGTTGGCTCTTGTAACTGCCCTGTGTAGCTCTTGGCCTGGGTCAGTGGGTTGGTGTCCCTCTCTCCTGGCTAAGAACAAAATAGAACTTGGCATTTTGCTTCCAGTCTACAATTAAATCCTACTTAAATACCTCTGACCTTTAAATTCTCAAGGAGCACAAGAGGCATTCTCAAGATGCTGCGTTATTGCCTTTGCTGTGAGACTTTCTGATGGTGCTGGAGGCAGCTCCTTGGCTCTGGGGCAACTGAATGCTCTGGGCAGTTGTATGCTCCTGGCAGTGGTCCTGGTGCTCCTGCCTGCTCGCCTACTTCAGCCTATGAAGCTTGTTTTGGAATTTTTTTCTCTTGGGTTTAAGATATAATTTTAATCATTTATTTTTATTACCTAAGCAATGTATTTTAATAGTAGCAAAGCTGAGAAAATAAAAATTAAAGGGGGAAAAAAAAGAAAGAGGAGAGAGTGCAGATCACATAAAAAAACTTCACAGAAGTGATGGCCGAAAACTTCCTAAGGAGGGGAAAAGAACTTGACATACAGATAAGTGAGGCATATAGGACTCCAGCTAGCCTTAATCAAAAAAAATCTACACATAGGCATATAATAGTTAGGATTCCAGAAATCCAGCAGAAGAACAAAATTCTACAAGCAGTGAGAGAAAAGAAACAAATCACATACAAAGGAAAGCCCATCAGAATCACAGCAGACTTCTCAATGCAAACCCTCAAGGCAAGAAGAGCTTGGAGTGATGTATTTCAAGCCCTAAAGGAAAACAGCCTCCAACCCAGACTGATGTACCCTGCAAAACTATCTTTCAAAATTGATGGAGAAATAAGATACTTTCTTGATAAAGAGCACCTCAGGAACTTCATGAACACCAAACCAGCACTCCAAAAAATTTTAGACAATGCCCTAGGAAAAGACAATGAGGATCACAACCCCAGGAAACCCAGAAGAATGAATCCATCGGGCGGGACAAATTAAATGCAAAGGGGGAGAATCCAACAAAAAGAAAAAGTCATGACAAGGCTTTTAAAACTTTTAACTTCATCTCCCTAATGAGTGTATAATTCAATCTTGTTATTGTACTGATTAGTATTTTTCTGATTCTAGAGTTGCACACCAGTCCTTGTGCTATACTAGCTATTTATCATCTTCTTATGTCTACTTTTTAATTGGGTTGTCTATTAATGAGCTGTAAGAGTTCTTTATATATTCTGGTCACAGGTTTATATGCATTGTAAATATGGTCTGTTTAAGGACTACTTTTCATTTTAATTATGTCATTTAAAGTTCTAAATTTTGCTGGAATCTCATTTATCAATTTTTTCTTTTATACATCATGTCTTTTGTATTCTAGGTAGTTCTTGCCTACCTTGAATTCATAAACATTTTCCCTCATAATTTATTCTTAAAGTTTTATACTTATAGGCTTTCATATTTAGGTTCATAGATCCCTTCAAGTTATTTTCATGTATAGAAAAAAAGGGTTGAGGTTAATTTTTTATATATGGATACCAGGTGTTCTAGTGCCATTTGCTGAAAACACTGTCTCTTCCTTGGCTCTTGAATTGAGTTTATATTCTATAAAATGTTAATGTTAAATAATCTTTCAAAACTCAGTGCACCATATATATGTGGTTCTATTTCTAGATTCTCTGTTTTATTCCAATGATCTATATGTCTTTCCTTACACCAACACTGCCTTGATTACTGCAGCTTTAGAAGAAGTCTTAAAATTAGGTACTAAACGTCTTCCAACACGTTTTTTTTTAACTTTTCTAGGTCCTTTGTACTCCTACATAACTTTTAAATTTCAATATCGAATTCTTCATTTATAGCAAGTATACACAGACCTGAATTTTTATATATACCTTGTGTTTTCTAATCCTGCTAAATTCAAATACAAGTTCTAGGGGCTCCTAGAGATTTCTTAGTATTTTCTTTGTAGATGATCATTTCATCTACATGTAAAGATTTTGCTTCTACCTTGCCAATCCTATCCTAATTGTGTCATTTCATTGCCAGACTATTTTGTTGGGGACTAGGTTTCAAAGTTTAATGGACAGATAAAGAGTAAGCATATCTGCCCTTGTTCCCCACCTTAAGGAGAAAGTATTGTATCTTCTCCATTCATATAAGGTGTTCTCGCTGGAAGTATGGAGTACATGCCTTTAATCTGTTGAGAAGGTTCTGTTCTACTTCTAGTCTCCTGATAGCTTTTACCATGAACACCTGTAGAATTTAGTCCAATACTTTTTCTCCAACTACTGACAGGATCATATAGCTGTTTCCTTTCCTCTGTTAAAATGATGACTTTTGGGGGTGGATCTTCCAATGCTGAACCAACACTGCCATCCCTATAACAAAACCACTTTCTACATACTGCCAGATCTGACTTCTAAGAGTTTGTTTTGTTAAACAAATTTCTATCTATGTTCATACTTTTTTCTTCTATTATCTTTATCCAGTTTTAGGATTAGCACAATATTGAGTTCCTAAAATGAGGGGAGAAGTGTTCCTTCTTTTTTCTGCTTTAATTGTTTGATATAATTTATCAGTTAAAATGTATATGAGCCTGCTGTTGTCAAATAGGTAGGTTTTCAATCTAGGAATATACTTTCTTTAATAGGCGCTATTCAAATTTTATATTTCCTCCAGAGTTAGTTTCATTAATTTGTCTTCCAAGTTACTTCTTAGAAGTTGTCAAATTTATTTCAAAACAGATTTTTGAAATATGCTTTCTATATCTTTTTAAATTCTGTAAAATCTGTGGTAATGTCTCCTAGATCTTGATATTGTAATTTTAAAAATGTATAATTGATACTGTGTAACAGGTAGAAAAGATCTAAAGGAGCAGGGGAAGTGGGAGGGGTAGGGGAAAGGCAAAAAGGGAAAAGAAAAAATATGAGAAAAGGAAAATAATGGAAACAAAGTCTTTGCAAATAGGGAAGGGTGGAGGGGGTGAAGGGAAGGTAAGGGAAGAGGAAAAAGAATAAGAACCAAGATACTCATGTAATGGTACAAGATCCCAATGATGAATGTAACTGTGTTTTATACCTAAAATGAACCAATAAACTTAATGGGAATAAAAAATTTTATAAAAATAGAGTTTAAAGACCACAGTTTTATATGTGTATTATTTTTATCACATTGTACTACCATTCTCCAAACAATTAATCAATCAACATATTATAACATGGACTCTTACCTTTCTCTGCTATCAAGAGCAGCAAAAAATGTTTTCATCCCAAAATTTCCTCACATGTTCCTAGATAATTACTCTGTGTAGAACAACTCACCATTCTCTGAAGACAAATTAGATGACAACGGAATGGTCTTACATTGAATGCACTGTTTTACTTCATGTTAACGGGTGAAACCTACCACTTCTAATGGTTATCTTAATAAAATAACTGATGACCTTAATTGACAAAAATTTGAAAGCAAATGATATCCAGTGAGAGGCAGTGAAATAACCAAAGAAATAACCAAATAAAATAACCAAAGAAATAACCAAATAAATTCAAAATTTTTTTATATGCTTTGGCTAGCATGCTAAAAAAGATTTCACTTTTTTAAAAGTTGATGTTTGGGGTTTGTTACTAGTTTTTTTTTCACTACTTTCCTAGACAAACCAGATGTTATTTCTGTGAAATGGTCAGCCATTCAGAGCAAAAAGCCCAAATAACCATCTTTCTTCTCTTAGTTGGATTGTGTAAAATACTCTCAATAATACGGTGAGGTGCTCTGATCAATCAATAAAGAAATAAGTATTAAAAACTAGCTAGAGCGTGTATGTATCTATATGTGTGTGTATAAGAGAGAGAATAGATGAGAAAGAAATTTGATGTCACTTTTTCCCCTTGTTTTCTGTTACTAAGTTGAAAATCACCTCTATCTTTACCTCTTGTGTACTCAATTAATTATTATTGTTTTAGGCTTCATATGCTGTAACTGATGTATCAGTGCTCTATACTTGGATTCAGAAGGAAATTAGTGAAGTTAAAAGTGAAGAAATAAGTAACCAAGATAAAGGATGGATATTAGAATAGACCTGTAGTTGGTATGTAGACACAGACTTATGGGCGTTTACTCTGATATTCATTCTCCCTTCTTCCTTCTAAGAAAACTCCAATGCTCAAATTAGTACAGTGCTACTCAGAATAAACAATAAATATCAGCCTCCCTTGCAGCTAGTGTGACCATGCAATTAGCAATGACTTTAGAAATACACTGTGAAGAGCTATATGCACCTTCTGGCAATCTCTCTCATCTTCTACATTCCCTTCTCACTCCCGTTGGGTGGAATGTAAATATGATGACTTTCCACTTTTGGAAACAATATAAACTCAGAATGGCAGAGTAGCAAGAACAAGAAATTGCATTTGTTGATGACCATGAAGCCACCACATCAACCCTAAACTAGTCACCTTCAGAATAATTTTATTGGGAAAAGAAATTTACCTTTAACTTGTTTGTGGTTTGGTAACTTTGGGCTTGCCATCACATGCAGTCAAACCTATGCTAACAGACACGGCCTCTAATTCACTTGAGGCTGTATACAGCATGACACTGGTCCAGAATTTATTTTGCTATGAAAAAGTGAAATAAAAGCAGTTTTATCTGAACTAGTCTTTTTGTTTAAAAATTTAAAATCCTCACTCTTGGAAGCTGAGGCAAGGGGAATCACAAATTTGAGCCCAACCTGGGCAACTCAGTGACTTAGCTAGACCTTGTCTCAAATAAAAAAGAGGGAGGCTGGGAATGTAGCTCAGTGCAAAGACCCCAGGTTCCATCTCCAGTATAGCAGTAACACCAATAGTAATAATAAAGTCCTGTTAACTTAACAAAATATTAAACACACAGCTATAAAGCCATGGGATTCTGTGCTTCTTCAGTGGAATTACTTAAGAGCACAAAACAGTACAGGAGATGGTAAGACACTGTGCACATTTCATAAGTGCTTGACTTTTGTTGCATAGGGTCCAAAGACCAACTTGACTCAGTTTTACATTAATTTTGGCTTAGGTCACTGCTATTCTTAAAGTTTCTATTGGTTGATTTTTTCATTTCCATTACAAATGAATTATTTTCCTAATAGCAACTGTGATACCTGAGCAACACTGAACACTTGGAAAACACAAAATTTTTTCCTTTCCTTTGTTTCTTTTTGCTCTTTGCTGATCCCAGGAGTGCACAGCAGAGGATAAGAGAATGCCAAAATCTAGAGGCAGTCCTAGGGAGGCAAGGGAAAGGAGAAGTTGAGGCTCCCAGAGGCCTTTGTTCTCCTCTTTTGCTAGGTTCTGTAAACCAGAGAGGATTGCAGAGGAGCACCTGGTACATCTGCATTTTCAGAGCAAGTCTCACAGTAGCACCTTCCTATGTTGTTGTTTTTCCTAAATTTTTCCAGCTCTTTCTTCTTATGTAAATATATGTCTTATACCCCATTTCATGCTTTATTATTCCCAAATAGCAAGTGCATTAGGCCCTTTGATTCATCTGTGGAGAATGCATTTTGAAGCAAATCTTAATACTCTAAAATGGTTAGTTCATGGGGTTTTAATTTTAGGAATATCAGAAAAGCATTAATTCATAGTCTTCAATTGGTACAAAAACTCACAGAATCTCCTCATGGAGAATACCCGCTTCTGTCCTTAGCTCAGAAGTGTGCAAGAGACTTAATGAAACTCAAAAGCCCTCATAAAACTTGTCTGCTACCCTGCTGGTTTCCTGGGCCACAGACTGGAAGCAAACTGTCTCCATAAAGGAAGCAAGTCCTTGAGGTCTTGCCAAAAGACCAGCCAAAAACAAAGCTCACCCCATTTCTGGATCTTTCAAAATGCTTTCACCAGAGACCTAGTTTTAGTCTCATCACCAAGGACAAGACCTAATGACCTCAAATTTCCCCATTTTATTTTCTCCACTGATCAGACCACCCTGACTAGCTGAATTTTGTATGAAAATAGGACTGTCAGTTCACATCCCAAGAATATTAATTTAAAATAGATGATAGTTTGTAAAAATTTCATAGCGCTAATGATAATTTTGTGATATTCTTAATCAATACGTTTTTCTCTGTGTAATTCAGAGTAAAGAGATAGCTAAGAAATAATGACTAAAAAATAAACAAAAAATAGAAGGGATATATATTACTATTTCTCTAGATATCCTCGATGTTTAACTAAACTAAATTTCACCTGCAAAAATTCTCCTAATAAACAAATGTGGGGAGGGGACTCAGCAAATCATTTTTAACAAGTAAAATGTTGTTTGTCTTTCAATTACTTTTTAAATGTATTCTATATTATATTAAGGGCTTCCTTAAATGCTTCCAGGCAAAGTCACTACTGGGCTCATCCTAAGATTGGTCTATGTAGGAGCAATTTTAAAATTCTAGTTCTTTACATGAAGCGTTCAGTTCTCTGATCTTGGGCTCCATTTCTAGTAACTAACTGACCTTCTAGCTTATTTCTCTCACCAGCCCTTAACCTTGTACCATTGAACTGGGTTTTGACTTCCTCTCTATCATCTTACCTTCACACCTCGCTTACTGCTTTCCTATCTGAGGCCCTGTAGTCTTGTTCCTGAATGTTGGGGCCTAGCAACCTGCTTCCTTCTAAATCTCCACATAGGTCCTGTTGTGTTGTAGTCAGTGTTTCCAAGGGGATAGATTTAATACAGAACACATAATTTATAGTATTATTTTATAAAATTCACCCAAAAAGTCAAGGGCAGAAGAGTGTAAGAGATCTGTTGGTACACTAGAAACCAGAAGAATCCACCTGAGGCCCTGGGTCCCACAGCCATGTCTTCCATGAGTCTAGCTGGAGGCCTAGAGCCTATGGCAATGTCTCATGCAAGTCTGTATCAAGGATCTGCACTGGAAAGGCCCCAAGGCCAGTGGTGGAAGCTAGAAAGTCTGTGCCAGCAGAGTGAAGGATGTGTGCTAGAAGGCTGAGGGATCTGCACTGGAACCAGGAAGAAATGCTCAAGGTGAAGACCAGAGCTCCCCCAAAAAGAACAGCAGCCATCCCAGGAACAGTGAGGACCTGAGCCCCTCTGAGGAAGAGAAGAGCCAAGTTCCTATCAGGAAAACCAGCCACCACAGGAAGCTTCTCCAGGAAAATTAACAGCATGCAACTCCCCCCCCCCCATTCTCCTTTTATGTTATTTTTGCAACAATCCTCACATAGATCTTCCATACCCAGAACCATGCTGACTCAGTTCATCTGGGTATTCCAAGCTGATCATTAGTTAATCCATCACATGTTGATCTTTGAGAACATCTACTTTTTGCTGTACAATCCACTGTTGCTGTCTGACCTATTGATGCCTCTATTTCCTCTGGACATTGTGTTCAGTCAGCAACATGCCCACACCAGTCCAAAAGATTTGGAGAATCTCCAGGTCCTCCCTGCCCTTCCTAACCACACTCTTAAGTTATCCACCAATCTCCAGTCCTACTGATTCCTAAGTTCATAGTTTTCCAAAGAAAAAAATAAAAACCTATTAACTGTATCTAATCAAAGGATTCAAGCACCTGTTACAAAAACAGATACTCAGTAATTATTTTTAAAACCCCAATTCCCAAAATCAAAGAAAGATCTTATTGTGATCATGCCTAGCTTCAAGCTCACTGAATCCATTTTTGACAGACAGTCTTTGAACCTTTCCAGACAACCCACTCTATTGTTAGAAATTTCTTCCTTAAAAACAAACAGCATCTGAAATTTCACAATCATTCATTCATTCAATGAACAGTAGTGGAGCACCTAATATGTAAAGGGCACTGTATTAGGTTCTGGAAAAACAAAGTCACTCAGAAATCATTTTGAACACCATTTGGAGAGTCAAAATAACCTTGGCATATTATATTTAACATTTTCTTGTATGCCTCTGGGAGTGTTTCAAAGCTCTATGTGTTCTTACTTTATAGATTGTTATAGGAAGTATCTGTTTCCAGTGCTGGACTACTAGGAGAGCTCCCCATGTAGAAAAAGCAATAAAGGTGCATAAGAAAAACTTGGAGAGAGGTGCTGAAGAGTAAGACCTGGGGATGGAGGGAAAAGGGATACCCAACATCAGAGAATACTAGGCAAGTGTTCTGCCACTGAGCTATATCCCCAGCCCAAGGCCAGAAAATTTTGTCAACTGAGAGGAAAAGCTGAGATTTGAGGATGGGAGATTGGGAGAGATCTTCTTTCTTTTCTTTTTTTTTTTTTTTTGGCATTTCAATAATTTATTGAAAGGTATATCTCTTAGTACCAAGTTGGTTAGGTTACCTCTGCCAACTCAAAATTAACACTGATGTTTTCAAAATATTGAAATATATCAGCCTTATGGTAAAACTGAAGTTATCCACAAAACATGGTTTACAAAATGTTAAAGGTAGAATATACTGTGGTTATTTGGTTTATTTTTCAATGCTTATTTATCCATAACATGATGTCAAAATTGGTTACATCCATTCTGGATAGACTCGGGCTTCAGGCTGCACTGTTTACAACACTAGCAATATATGTACATCTCCTAACATTTATTGGCTCACATGAAGAATTCCAAACACTACCTCAGCAATCTCGTAATTATAGCAGTGCCTCCTTACTTTTCTTAAGACACATTATGGAAATTTGTGAAAATATATTCTATTCTTTAAAAAAAAACTGGAAGAAATGGCAGTTTTATAGAAACAGTCCATAGTAAAACTTGGAGTGCTTTATCTAGCCAGAACTTAGGGTACAGCAAGTTTTCAGAGTGATAATTGATTTTGAGTTACTATGTAATATAATAGAACATTTTTTAAATGGAACTAGATAGAGTGAGGAAGTAGATTCTGCATAGAAATTTTTATCATTGATACAAATATCACCTTTTTTTTAGAAGAAAAATTAAAGATAACTCAATGAATAGGCCAACTTTACTAGGTCTGTATTTGGCTTAATACAAAAATATTTTTAATTTTTTTTCCATAATTTGATTTATCCTGGGGGATTTTACAACATGCAAAAGCAGGGATAAGAGTTTCATGAACCCCCATGTTTCAACTTTCTCACCAATCTCTACTTTCTCTTTAGATTATTTTGGAGAAAATCCTAGACATAATACATGATATGGCATTTGACACTACTGTACTTAAGTATGTATCTCTAAAAAATTACTATTTTGAAAAATTTTTAATTTTCAGGAGTTTGTAACTACTTATATATATTGTATATCTGGATTTACCAATTAAATTTTATCTATACACATACACACAACACTTATGTATGCATATTTCACTAAACTATTTGTGAAAAACTTGTAGATATCTTTATCCTTCACCCCTAAGTTATTCAGTTTATATCTCCTAAGGTCAAAGGCATTCTCTTGTATAGCCATAACACAATTATCCAAATCAGGAAATTTAACACACTGGTTATGAGACTAATATACAGTTGATTCAAGTGAGACTAATATACAGTTGATTAAAATGCCAATAGTATCTGTTGTAGCAAATTTTTACTCAGATCTAGGATCTAACCTAGGATTATATATTACATTGAATTTTCTTGTCTCCTTAGTTTCCTTTAATTTGAAAAATGTTCTCTATCGTTCTTTTATGATCTTGACATTTTTGAAGAGTATGGGCCAGTTTGTAGAATGTTCCTCAATTTGACTTTGTCCTATTGTCCCTCATGATTTGTTTGCACATTTTGGGCAGGAATATCACATAACTGAGGCATCACATGGTGGGGGATGAGGTCAGTCAGGAGGCCATTATTATCGACGCTAACTTTGATCACATATGAGATCCACACAGTAAAATGCCCTTTACCCTTTGAAATTAATAAGCAATTAGTAAGTCTTTAAATGCTGAACATAACTTATTCCTCAATGGATTTTCACCCAGTGACTTTTAGTATTCATTGGTGATTCTTGTCAGCATAAATTCTGATAGTTGCAACACAACACGGAGACTTAAAAATTATTCTTTCATTTACAAATCAGCATTCTACTTTAGAGTTTTCCCTTTTCCTACTTCATCTCTATTACTTTTTTACTTACCCATTTATTTATATTTCTTAGTTTCTGTATAAGCTCATGCATGTTTTCAGTTCAAAGCATTCTAATGTATTACTGTCATTTTCATGTTGATATTTCTAACTAATTTGACTAATCCAGTTCCTTATCATGTTTCTATTCTGGTCCTTTCTGTGGCAGGAGATATTCTACAGAAAAGTTTCTAAAGGCCCCGCCTTGCCTCATCATGAAATCTTGACTCACTGAACAGGACTGGTCTCTTACTTCCCACCTGGTGTTCCTTCTGTATGGAAGGCTTGTGGGAGTCCTGCTACCCTTTGTCTTTGGCCTTGGGTTAGTTATCTTCACCATCCGCACTTGAAACAGAATTTTACGGAGCAGCTAAGAGCACCTCCAATTGTTCCAACAGGAATCTCCAAATCCCAGTGGAACACAGGCCTGGATCCAAAATCTCGGCCGCCAGCGCTGTCCCGATCCAGGCCCTGGAGGAGGGGTGACGGCAGAGGGCACCCGAGGGCGAGGTCGGGGTCAGTCTCGAAAGGCTCAGGGGTCTGAGGTAGGGGCTTGATTTGCCCTCCAGGAGGTGCGGGCTCGAAAGGGGTGGCCATCCAGAGGGACACAGGCGGAGCAGGAGCCCAGGTTGGGGGCGGGTAGGGAAGGGTCGCCCTCTCCGTGGATGGCTCCTAGCAAGGGCAGAGTTGGAAGTCCCAGGGCAGCGGGGCAGGGCAAAGGTCGCCGTAATGAGGACGTCGCCGGCCCGTGCAAACCCAGCTGTCCGTGAGACACACACGCGGTGGCGGGACGCTCAAGTCACTTAGAAGATCAGCTCCAGAACCAATATTTTTAAATTTAAATGTAATTCCCACATAACAATAACATTCTCATCTCTGAACTATCTATGACTTGCATTATGGGTGCCAAGAAACCATTACATTATCTAGACTATAACCCTTATCTTGCCTTAAAAAAATGCATGTGTGAAATGTTGCTTTTGATGTAGGAAGAGAACTTTTGAATCAGAGTAGAGTAGGGACCTGTCTTTCATTGCTAGGGTCCCAGTAATGACAGATATTTCGCATTACATCCCAGGTGCTTCACAGAAAATGACGTAGTGCTACTGGAGGGGTTCTGTTGTACTTGTTCTCCCAATGCTATTTTCCATTGCAGATTAGCTTTTTTCATATCACAGGTGAAAGTCATAGTTTCTAAGATGTAGATGAAAAAATTATCCAACCTTCAATTTCTGCAGCTTCTTAGAAAAAGAACTAAAGTAATGATGATCCAATCCAGACTCTAATTCCAGATTTTATGTGATCTTATAGGAGCTATTTAACCTCTCTGAGCCTAAATTTTTCCACAACAGCTCTGCAATGTGGTGAGACATATTTTAACTCTAACTGTTTAAATTTTGAGACAGAGTCTTATGGTTTAGATTTAAAATGCCACTCCATCAAATCATGTGTGTGGAAGGTGATTGGATTATGGGGTTGCTGTACTCATCTGTGGAAAAATCAGCAGCTCAATGTGCTGTGGGGAGGGGGACCTGGTTGGAGGTGGGTCATTGGGGGTTGTTACCTGGAAGGGTGTATTCTTGTCCCTGGCTTCTCTCACCTCTTTCTGCTTCTGGATGCTCTAGGTTGAACACTTTTTCATTGCCAGGCCCCTCTGCCATCCTATTTCTGCCTTGGAGCCAGCTACCAGAGACTGAAACTGTGAGCCAAAGTAAATCTCTCCTCCTTTAAGGGTGTTGGGTGTTGTGTTCCAGTGAGCAGAAAGTGACTAAAACACAGGATCTCACTAAATTGTCCAGACTGGGATCAGACTTGGGATCCTCCTGCCTCAGCCACCCAGGTGTGATTACAGTTGTGCACTATCAAGCCCAGCTTGGGGTGTATCTTTACAGAGCTTTTTTGGAGGGAGTTGGGAGAGTACTAAGAATTGAATCCAGGGCTTCCCATATGTGCTCTACCACTGAGCTACACCCCAGCCCCTTTTAAGCCTTTCTATGAACTATACATATACATAGATTTTGTATGAATGTGATTGCACTACAAATATTATTCTGAAATAGATCTTTTTTTCATTAATCATTGGACTTCCTGGCACTTATAGATCTGTCTTATTCTCTTTGATGGCTGAATAATAATCTATATGTATATGTGCCACATTTAGCATGCTAATATTAACACATGCATGGTAGAGTCCCAGTTTTTGCGATTAGAAGAAATGTTATAATGAACACAATTATAGATATATCTTTGAGTACACAAGCAAAGTATTTCTGATTTGAAATGTGTCATCATCAAAACTATATCCCCATGTAGTTTGATCTTTTCTGTATTTTTATATTCTGTCCCATTGATTTCTTGGTCTATTCTGCATGATACTCCTCTGCATATTAGTATGTTTTAACTAATGTAATATATATTGCTGCTGGTAAGACAAGTCTCCAAACATTGTTCTCTTCCTAAACCTTTTGACAATTCTAAGTAATGGTGCCTTAGAGCTGATATATGCCCTGCAGTTTCATTTACTCTTGGAACTTTGCCAAATACATTTTTTAAAAAGATAGTGCTGCTTTTGATGAAAAATATCATTAATGGATATCATACCCTCCTCAAAAAGAAGGAAAAACACACCTCTGTTTGAAGCTACTTCGAGTACAACAGCAAGCTCAACCACTACATCTTCATACCAGGCTCCAGAACTCCAGCTCTCCACATCTTTCTCTCTCTCCAAACCATATGGTCAAGAGATGAATGTGCCCCGAATCTTGTTCCTTGAAAAGGATGAAAACTTATTTTTTAAATATTCGTTTTTCATAAATGATAATATAACACAATGACCACTTAATTTGCAGCAGTTAATATGTACTATATATTTAGTACATATTTTTATATAATGATGATATAATACATATATTTAAGTAATTAGAAGCAGAATAGTCCGGTGATTTAAATTATGAGCTTTAGATCCAGACACTTGGATCCAAATCCTAGATCATTGTAACTTACTTGACTTCTCTAGAGACCTGATTTCCTTACCTATCTGAAGATTAAATTGCTTATCTAAAGATTAGATTACTTTTTGTAAGGATTAGAACATTTTGGTTATAAAATGTTTACACATTGAAGTGCTTAGTAGGTACCCAATAAATTGACTGTTATCACAGTTATCCTATTTTTCTGTATGTATCCCATATGTGTATAGCAGTTTTCTCTTTTCAAAGTGCTTTTGTGCATCTTTTCTCTTTGTGGGCACCGGAACATTAAGAGGAGTGGCTGCTGGCAACACTGCTGTTGACGGAAGCAAGGGTGTGCTCGAGAAAGCACAGTACACTGAGGAATCTCAAGGACTCGGATTCCTCCTGCATCCCCAGTCAAGACCTGAAAGGCAGAGCTTCTTTGAAAGCATTTGAGTGCTAGAAATTTATGAGGTTTTTATAAGATGATCCACTTAAAATAGATCATATTTAATCCCATTTAGGATCTGGTTTAGATGAGCGTTTCCTATATAACCATTGTGAATGGAAAATACTATCAAAATTCTATCTTCTTTACATTTGTACAAAACCAGTGGGAAAATAAAGTTGCACTTACATTTTCCATCCTTTATTTGATCTTCAATTTAGTCCAATAAATTACACATTAAAAATCCTCAATGTGTCTACCTTGCTTACCTGCTAAATTAGCCAATTGATGGTGATATATGACCTTTATCGTAAGTGCCTTTTGGGAGAAGCTTAAATGACCAGATGGTGGTTTCCATTCAAGAGGTAAATGATTGTATTATTTTTCAAAATTGTAAAAAAAATCATTTTCAATTCAATTGCTAAGAATAAGTTGCTTGGATATTTTCTTTGTGTTCATGGTGCATTGATAAATGTGTGCAAGTATATGCGAAAGTTAGTATAGATTAACAAAGGCAATAAAGAAAGAAACCTTGCTTTACTCATAAGTAGGTCATTCTGGGACCAAATCAGAGAATTTATCTTTGGAGGGAGGGAGTGGTGAGAAAAAAAGCCATTTTTATGGGTATTAATTATTGTGTATTTAAATTTAAAGTATTATTCCTCACCCCCAATATTCCTTTCCTCTAAGACGAATGCATTTACAAAAAAGTGACATCAGTTGTAAAAGGAAGAATGAATAATATATACTTTTCAAGTTTGTGACATAGCATCTGAAATGCATTTTGAATCTATGGATCATTTTCCTTGTGAATGGCAATGTGCTAGAAACACAATTTTAAGCCATTTCTTAGGTGAACAAACAAAAAGCCACAGTGAAATTTTAAAAACACTTTTTAAAAAATTAATTAAAGTGCTACTTGGTTCATATGTGACCATATATTTCTACATTTTGCATTCACAAATAATGAAGCCTCAGATGGGTTGTAATAATTGTTACTGGCTTTTAATATTGGGAAAAGCACAAACACAAAATGTGCTTGAAGCTCAGCTTTAAGTAGATTATGAACATTTAATATAGAATGTTATCATAATATTCACAGCACCAAATTGCAGACTTCTGTCACCCACTTTCAAGCATGCTTCTGAAGATCATAGTTAATTCTGCTGATTTATGGTAATGCTGCAGCATTATCATTCACAGCATCAGAAACCACTAACAAGCTTAGTATAAGCTTGGGCTGAAATGGTTTGAGGTTTAAATTTCTGTAACGATTATAAAGTAGAAGGAGTAAAATCCCACTTCAGCAAAAAAAAAAAAAAAAAAAAAA
Source organism: Heterocephalus glaber (assembly GCF_053883595.1). Lineage (NCBI taxonomy): Eukaryota > Metazoa > Chordata > Mammalia > Rodentia > Bathyergidae > Heterocephalus > Heterocephalus glaber. Next base: position 56,958,329 of record NW_028258324.1, read on the forward strand.
AGAAAGGTACTGCATTTCCACTCAATATCACAACCATCCCCCACTTCCCAGTAGCCATCCCCTGCTGCATCAAGAAAAGTAACTTTTAATGGACTTGCATTTTAAATTTTCCACATAGTCTTTTCTGAATGGTAATATTCCTAATTCAAATATATAATGCCCACAGTTTTTCCTTAGTGAAGAAGATTGCTCTAAAAGAGTCCCCCCCCCCACTTTTTCCATCTAAAATGATTGCTCTTTTTAAAACAAATTCCATTCTAGAAGTCCCTTTTTTGAACATTAATTTACATTACATCCAATCTTCCAGAAAATGGTTAAAAATCAGAACATTTTAATGATCATTATTCTCTTCTGGCCACATGATTGTCATACTAATGTGTGGCCCTTAAGCAGATGAGGCCCTCTTATTGTCTTCTGTTGAAGGTAAAAGAAGCTCCTGTCTTGAACCAGCATGGTAAAGAAAAGGGAGGGGTTGTCTGCTAAGACTGCTCCCCAAAAGATGAGTAAATCTTTGTCAGTGAACACAATGAATAAACACTAATGGTGGCAAGAGGTTTGTGGTATCTTCAAGATGAAAAATACAGTAACATCATCAGCACCTCTCATGCTGCAAGACAAAGGAGCAGCTACTGTGGTCACAGCTGATTTCTAAGAAAGTGAGCCACAGGAGACCCTGTGTCACACACATGTGACTATATTCTCCTGCTTGGAATAAGGTAGAAACATATTCAACAAGAGTGTTTTCTATAACCAAATAAATTCATGGCACCATTCAGATCTTTAGCAAGTGTCTTTCAATGAAAAAGTCAACTTTTTCTGATTGTTTCTTGGTAAACAATTGAAATACAAAGGCTGAGTCTCTCCATGGCGCTCTGGTATGGAGCTGTTGGGGTACAGGTCCACCGTGAATCCTTCCTGAAAGATTCAGAGAAGATCCAGCAGTAGACTTCTTCCTGAACTATAATTTTTAAATCATCTTCAGAATAGCCTGGCACTTACAGTACCTGGAGAACACATGGGTTAAAAAAGAAGAGGAATGCATGTTGATTTACATTGTTCATCTCTGCATCAAAAACCAGGTAAAAAGGAGTATCTCATCATACCCATTTTCATTTGAGCCAAAAGTCTGACTAAAATTTAATATCCTTTAAGGCAAAGCCTTGTTTGGAGAAACAACTGAGATTTCTTAAATTTTCTCTTCTCTGAGAGAATGTTTTTTGTTTGAGTGGAGTCTGCGAGTCTGTTCATGAACCCTTGAACTCTGGCTATGAGGAAGTGCTGTGCATGAGGTGGATGGACAGGGTGAGAGTGAGAGAGTAGAAGGTTCTGGGCATGAGTAAGTTGAAAGGAGCTGGACAGGTCTGCAGGGATTTGGTATCAGGAGAGCCAGGGTTCCCAGGGAACAGAGCCATTGTCATTCCCAGTGGGCTTAACAAGACAGGACAGCAGGTCAGTAGTAAACCTTCAGCATAAAGCAAGTGTCTGGTGAAAATAAACAAACCAAAGACACACCCATGAAGGACAGTAACTCCCAATTTCATGCCTTTCCAAGCCCAGAGCTAAGTGAGGAAAGCACAGGTCTCCGGCAGATTCAGGACAGCTCATCTTCTGAAGTTCAAACACCGCTCCTCACTGAGGCTTTCTTTTCAAGATGTCACTCTCCCGCCTCCACACTCACTACCAAACAAACATAGAAATCTACTACTGTTCTCCCTATGCACTCCATTTTCTTCCAATCTGAGAGCCATTTGTGTGTATAATTGAAAATTAGCAGTGCAGCTGTTTGAAGAGAGTAATTTATCACAGCACATTGTTCGCGCCTGACACTTTAGACCTGGCTCTAACAAGCCAGTGGTTGCTGGGGGTTGAGCTACAGAAAGTGATTCGGCTGTAATGCTGCGTTTCCCCTGCTTTGTTGCTAATTGTAGCCTCTTTTTCTCCATTGAATTGGGAGTTGAGTAAAAGAGCTTGTTTGCTCTGTGCGGTGAGGCTGCCAGGGCCGCTTGGGCTATTATCACAAGATACTCTTGATCTTTTGAAAAGCAGGAAATAGAATTTTTCTCCAACAGGGAAAGTAATTTGCGATGCGTCCATTAGTTCTTCATTAAAGCAAGATTAAATTGCACGGCAAATCACATCTGTGTTTGGATGATTAAAGGGTGGCATTTTAGAGGCCAAAACTAATTACTAGTCAAAATGAATGGGAGTGAAAAAACAGTCATGTTTTTACATTAGATAGTGTGGCTTGTAATTAGATTCAAGCTAATTCCACTATTTCTTCTCTTTTAATGAGATGAGCCTGTCCTCATCTTTTTCTAGGCCATGCTAACAGCCCCAAATGTATAATTTTGATAATACTAAGAGTTTACTTTATTGAAATTTCTTTGCTACCTGCCACAAGTGACTGTTTGCTCCAGTGGTACTTCATTACACAGAAACACAAGCTACTCAGCAATACAGTTCACAATAACAGTCATTCCTAGAGGAAAAAGAGTAATTTTAAATGAATATGTATATGTGTAGACATGTAAAAATGTATGTTTTCAAATACTAAAATTAGTTATATCCAGAAATTTGTGCAAAAGAAATCCTTGTCAGTTGGGCAACTACAAGTATCTTTAGCAACAAGGATTAGGGAGCGAGGTTGTGTCCAATTACATATTGAAGGGTGTTGGGTTTTTTCCTGCCTTGTTATATAGTTTTTCTTATATCTCCTGAATGCTTTCATCTCTCCTTAGGATTAAGGCGTACTATGATGGATTCCCTTCTTGAGTGTAGTTTTTATTTTTATTAAAAAGCAAACATTAGAAACTGTAAGAATTGCACTAAGAAAAAGAAACACAAAAATTTAAAGTACTTAAACAACTCTTGATGTTTCTCAAAAGTAGATTAAATTTGCTCTCAGACATCTATTTCAGTTTTTGATGGTATAAAATGATAATTTCTATTTTTAAAGAACACAGATTCTATTTAGACAAATCAAGCAGTCATTAAGGAAAAAAGAAGAGTAAATGGGCATTTACTCTTGAACTAAATACTCTTGGATATATTGTCTTGTTAGAAACTTTACGAGAACTGAATCCATTTGGCAGTGCTTGAATACACCAGCTTTAGTTGCTTTTTGGTCAAGTAGGATGACAGTTTTGCCTTTCTGGCAATTAACCCAGAATTTGTCATCAGAATTTCCAAATCTCTCATAATTAAGGCATTATTTTAACAAAACTCTTTGTAGCAAAGACCCCATTGCATGATCAGATCAAAGCTGCACTTCCTTTCCCAGTGTATTCTCAGAGCCTCGCACCCTTTATGTCAAGAGAATAAAAGAAAAATGAGCAAAAGGAGAGATGAACAAATGAATGAATCAACTGGAGAGAAACAAGGTTAGCAAATCAAATTTTCCTTGGTATTTTTTCAGTGAAAAATATGAAGTATGGACTGTTGTTGTATAGTTATATTGTAAGATATATAGTAATCTAGGGAGACGAACATAACAAACAGCATTTTAAGACATAGACATGTGGCTTACATATGGTGCCAAAGTAGAGATTAAAACAAGAAAATGACTGTAACTGTAACAGATACTTAGAACTTTTTTTCAGTACTGGAAATTAAACCCAGGGTCTTCACATAGAGCTACATTCCTAGCTCTTTTTTATTTTTGTATTTTTGAAATAGGGTCTCACTAAATTGTCTAGCCTGGGCTCAAACTCACAAACTTCTGGCTTCACCCTGCTAAAGTGGTGAGATTACAAGTATGTGCCACCATGCTGGCTCAGACATGGACTTTGTATTTACTTGTCCTTGTATTGCTTGTCCCCTGTTTTATCTGAATTTTTATTAGGTTGATAGCATTTTTAATTCATGCTATAATGTTGTATAACCATCACTTTATACAAGATGTTTCCTAAGACAATAATTCTTATTCCAGTTGTTTTGTATCTCTTTTCTTATTCCAGGTTCCTATTTCTAATCTTCTGCATCTTATCACAAAAATGCCACAATGGCACAGACATTCAAAAGACTTTAATGGTACAAAGCAGGAGGTAGCAACGAATAGAGGCAGGCACAATGGGGTGCATTGTATCCTGGCTGTTCGTGTGTGGTGCTCTGACTGCAGTGCAGATGAATAGTTAGAGATTATTTCATTTAATGCCAATTCAAGAAAAGGACTAAAACGAAGTTCATGATCCCTAGGGAGAGTTTCCTTCCTAAGGGCTTAGGGGAGCATCCTAAGAGATGGGAGACAGGTTTCTTATTTCTAAGGAATTCGATCTGAAGATTCTTGCTGTTGGTTTTTAAAAAGAATGTGGCAGTTACTACACTTACTATTAAAATCTCTTCCTATGGATGAGACTCTTAAAAACTGGACAATATCTATTGGCAATCTGCAGATATTTATTGAGGAGACCCACTGCACACCACACACTGTTCTAAGTACTGGGGTATAATAGTGAGTAAAACAAAGTTCTACAAAATTATGTCATTTGCAAGAAAATGGATGGAACTGGCCATCATCATGTTACATGATGTAAACCAGACTCAGAAAGACAAGTATTGCATGTTTTTTCTCATACAGGAGATAATTTCTGAAAAAAAAGATGGCATGAAAGTAGTAGAATGGAAAGCCAGGCATGGTGGTGCACGCCTATAGTCCCAGCACTCGTGAGGCTGAGGCAGGAAGATCCTATGGGTTTGAGGCCAGCTTGGGCTACATAGTGAGTTTGAGGCCAGCCTAGCCCATATATCAAGACCTTGTCTCAAAAAACCAAAAAGAAAACAATAAAGTAGAAGGGAGACTATTATTAGACAAGAGGAAGGGAATAAGGGGGAGAGGTAGAGAGTCTGGGGAACAGTAATAGGGGGAGTGGATCCAATCAAAATAAATGCATGGATGGAAATACCACATTGAAAGGCAGTATTTTATAAAATCAAAAGCATTAATAATAATATATTTAAAAAACCAAAAAGTTCTGCTGTCATGAAGCCTATAAAACATAGAAACAAATATCAACAATAACTTAAGAACTGTTTTAAATAACAATGAAGAAGCCTTTAAAACACAAAGCACAATGAGTGGAGGAACGTTCAGGTGCTCACTGAGCATAAGACAGCCATTGCAGCCGCTTTATAAACTCCGTTTCAGATGTAAAGCACACCTATGCCTTTGTCTTCATCACTGCTGCTCATCTCAGCTCACTTGGGACCCAGGGACAGTGGCTGAACGAACCCGAGGATGGTGGAAGTGCCACTGTCCTCTTGATGAGGGCACCTAACTGAAGGCAAGAAGCGCTGGTCGTCTAAAACACACTACTCCTGGCCGCCATAGGTCTCTCCTGAGGGACTGAAGACTAATCGGGAAAGACAGATCATAGATTAACTTGGAAATACGCAATAAGTCAGAACTGTGAAAAATGTATATGTATATTAAAAGACCCACCAAGTTACCCTGAAGCCAAACAATTTGGCAGAGTACCAGGATCCAGATATTTGCTCCACTCTGTAGAACTGAAGTGCTCCCTGCCAGTCCTTCTTGGCAACTAACCATGGAAGTTATGGGATGACTGCTGGGGAAACCCATCCTGAACCTTTTCGTGCTGCGTTTTCCCCAACTACCTGCTTCTGAGGGGAGAAATATTTGTTAGCGCCCAAGTACAAGTACCACTCGAGATCCTGAGGCCCTTTTGGATGTGATTATTTTCCAATTACTGGTGTAATCAGAACTGCGAGTACAAATAGCTGCTCTTTGTATCCTCAGAGAACAAGAGGACATAAACCTTAAATTGCATCCTAAGTAACTTATTTTAGAAAAGAATTTAAATATAGTTATTACAATGCCTGGCTATAGACTGGGGGAGTAGAATGAATATTGTGACAAGGAATATGTTCCTCAACTTGAACCTTGGATTGTTTGACTAGACACAAAACCAACAGACTAGGACAAAAGACTTTTAGATCAAATATTTAAATTCCTTAAAATTTTTTGCCCTTCCATCTATTAGTCTCTCAAGAGAGTAGATAAGGTAAGAAAATGAAATGACAAAGATAATACCTAGCACATGAGAGTTTCCCTGCACTAATTATAATCAAGGCAAAACTTAGTCATCAGTGAAACTATTTGTGAATCAAAGGAAAGATTTTACTGAAGCTAAACTGTGGGAGGACAGGCTGAAAGGGAGAGGGAAAGAAGTTTAGATGTGTGAAAGTACTATTTTAAAAGAATAGAATAGCACTCCTATTGTTCTAATCAGTGACCCTAGCTTCATTTGCATTATCTTACACTTGTGTAATACAATACCATTTTCACACACTCACACACAAAACGCCTACACACAATCATGTACATAAATTTTGACAATATAGGATTATATACAGGGATATGTTCACTCACTTGTATACATCCTTACATAAGCTCTGCACATTGGTTTGATAGTGGAGAGGGGAGCAAATATAGAAGACTACACTTTTACACTTTTGCCTTGTACTAATAGCTAATGACATCCCTCCATTACTTTTTCTATTTAGAGCAAAGAGGGACGAGTTTGCTTCCAAAGCTAATGTGAAGCATTGGAGAGTACCCTGTGCTCCAAATAGGAACAGAATTGTGAAGCATCTGCTGAAATGTCTTTCTCCGATGCTCTGGAGAAAGAAGCAGACCCCTCTCCTGTACAAGCTTCCCTAGAGAACTGTCCCTTCTGCAGCCCCAACCCAGAATTAGAGGCTGGGGACAAAAATGGCAGCAGTCTGGGAAGGGGCCCAATCACTCTCACTGTGCAGAACTGAAAAGGGTGCTATAGAGATTCTTAGTAGGCAGAGGAGGTGACCCCCACCCCGCCCCGCCCCAGATCTGCCCTGCCTGTTTCTTGAAAAGCAGCCTGGCATTAGCAATATTCCTTCCCTGAAAATAACTTTTAAAATGCTTGCATAACAATAATAACAACAAGAACAACAGATAAATTAGACCAGAATAAAAACAAGTTAAGGGAAATGACATAGGGTCGGTTCGATCATTGTGTGAACTGGCAACAAAAAGAGAATTCCAATATATTTCTTACATATCTACACAGAGTCAAAAGAGGGCCAAAATGATATTACAGGGACCATAAATTCCACTGGTCCTTGGCACTTGGAAGAAATAAGTGGTTGTGTCAGTGCCCTTGTCCATAATTACAATACATGGGCTTTTCACTCCTTGGCTTTTTAATTCTCATAGCTTTTTCCCTAACAACTAAGGAAACTGAGTTAGGAGAAGTGAAGTTAACTTTTTTGAGTCACACAGTTCAGCTAAGTTTAAAACTGAAATATATCAAACACAAATCCCACCTACATTCCCCCTGACACACAATTTCTCCACAAAGAAGCTACAGTTTTATGGAAATAAAATAATGATAATAATACAATTAGACGTAATTTTGATTATTTTTATAGCTAACTGAAAAAACACATATTGAAGTTTTGTCATGTTTGTAGAGGAGATACAGAACAAAACTCAAACAGAAGACGATATGTTAAGTCTGAAAAGAAAAAAATATCACAGTAACCTTACCAATTGTGTCACAGACAATATAGCAAATTAATTTTTAAAATAACAGAATTTATATTCCTAGCATTCAGAAGTATTCTTTTCATGTTGATTTATTTCCTTATAGCCTTTTTAAATTTTAAATGTCTTAGCCAGGCATGGTGTCACACACCTGGAATCCCAGCACTAGGGAGGCTGAGGCAGGAGGATTGCTGCAAGTTTGAGACCAGCCTGGGCTACATAGTGAGTTCAAGTCCAGGCTGGACTACATAGTGAGACTCTGTCTTTAAAAAACAAAAAATAAAAAATAAAATTTAAATGTCTTATTTGTTTAAAACTAGGCTCATACTACTCTAATTGAACTTTGTCTTTGCTTAAAAACTTTTTAAAGATAACAGCAGGCAAAATAATGAGAATAAACTAAGTATCCTTCAACAAATGATGTTATCAAAAAAGAATCTCAGTAGCTATTAAAATAATAAAATATATCTGTATGAATTCAGCCAGAAAGTGCCCTAGGATATGTTGTAAAGTGAAAAAAGCAAAATACAGGACAATATGGAGTATACAGTCTCACTAAAACAAATAAAAGCTGTATGTGGCTATATGTATGCGTGGCTATATGTATGCATGTGCATAAGGTATGTATCCCCCTCCCCTCATACATGTTGTGTGAGCATAGAAAAAAGACTGGAACAGTGATTGTCTTTGGGATGGAAACAAAAGGGGAAAGGGGGCCACTTGGACTATTTGATATACTCATGTATATTATTTAAAATTTTATAAGTCTGTGTTATTCACTGAATGTATGTTTCTCTCCAAAATTCACATGCTGGTACCTTATCCCACAATGTGGTTATATGTGGAGTAAGGAAGTATAGTAATTAAATTTAAGTAAAGACATAAGGGTAAGCTCTGATTTGATAGTATTATTGTCCTTCCACGAAGGGATACCAAAGAGCCTACCTTTCCCTATATCCTTTCCTGGTCACCAAGGAAAGGCCATATAAGGACACAGAGTAAAGCTAGGAAAAAAGCCTTCACCAGAAGCTGAGCCCAGCCAAAACCTGCATCATGGACTGTCCAACTTCCAGAAGTGTGGAAAAATAAATAAATCTCTGTTGTCTAAGCCCCCCAGGCTGTGGTATCTTGTTATGGTAGCCTGGAGAAGACTAAGACACAGTGTGTTTCCTTTGAAATAAAGAAATGAAAATAATTTTCAAGAAATAATCTCTGTAGGTTGTAGAAATCTGTGGGGGAAGAAAAGAAAACTCTTACTGTAAATTTCATTCCCCTCACAACAGCCGTTGTTAACAGCTACAAAGACCCTTTTAATCTTTCTTCTATGCACACAACATAATTCTTACCACCATGAGATCATATTCTCCAAATTGTTTTTAAATCTGATTTCTTAAAACTACGTTATAACAACTTCTCACCTTTTTCCCCCCTTGCTGGGGATCAAACCAAGAGCCTTGAGCACAGTAGGCATCTACTACTGAACTACATCCCTTCCCTCTAATGCTTGATATTCTTATCTAACATTGTTTAATGGGTACAGAGAAGTCTATAGGATGACTACACTACAGCTTGTTTTAAATAATAAGAAGAAACTGTGTCACTGGACACAAGGAGTTTCTCTCCCACACTTCTGCAACCTTTCCATACCCCACCCTGATCTCCATCCTTTCCAAATACAAGGTTAGTGACTTAGCCTTCATTGTTTTTCCTAATTGTATCAGCCAAGCAAATTTCAGACAGTGCTATTAACCAGATAGGACTCCAAGTTGGTTAGAACCTTCTACGCTGTTGTTGACATGTTAAGATGAAGCTGTTATTTACTTCTACAGATAAATATGTAGAACATTTCTAAAAGGAGAATGATCCAGGGCTAATAATTTAAACCTGACAGGGTCATCTGAGATTGTGGTACTTCATATGCAGAAGATGTATTAAACAATCAGTTGAAAAGAAACAGGGAGGCTCACAGAGCACTTGACCAATAACACCGTGTATAAAAGCTAGGAGTGCTTTACTGAGATAGTGAAAAGATACGTTTCCAGTAATAATATAGCAATGCACTCAACCCTCATTACACAGTGCTGACTACAAACACTGCTAGAGTTTATTCCAACTCTGTTTCTATTATAATAAAGCCCTACTTTTGAGGACTTATAATTCAGCCAAAATAATTTGCTGCAGGAGTGTTTCAAAAGACCTTTCTTGTAACCCTTTGAATAAACTCCAACATCAGAAATTCTAAACAATAAAGACCTTGCCACTTCTAAAGCAGTTCTCCTTGGATGAGTGTTAAAATTTTGGTCACGTGGGCTTTATTTCTATTATATGAAGTTCTTCTAAATCACATCTTACTTTGGTTAATAGGCAATAATAGGAAATGAAAGGATTCAAAACACATTTCTTTGGTACACTTTTTTTTAAGAGAATGAACAGAAAAAGCATTTGGATAGTAAAAAAAAAAAAAAAAAGGTAATGAATGTTTACAAGGAAGTCACTTAGTCCAGCCCTGAAAATTTAGATTTACAAAATATGAAGATTGTATTTTGCCTAAACAATGCAAAAAAGCCAAGTGCCTGTGGAAGTTCATTTATTTTTCAAGATACTAAGGGAAAATGGAAAATACTATGACAGAAAAATCAACTAATCCAGGACTTTCAAAATTTGTTCCTAGGAATGTCAAATGTCAACAATTGGCCCACCCCAAAATAAAAGAAACTAAATAAAATAAACAATGAAGTAAATTCCAAGAATTATATAAATTTAGAATATCCTGCCTAAAAAGCCTTCCTGAAAGTTACAAAGCATCTTAGAAACACATTTAACTTGTTTAACACAGCATTGTTCACATTTATTTTTAGTCTGTAAGTCTAGAATTTATCCTCACTGTATAACTTTTGCAGTCAACCACTGCTAATCACATCAAAGAACAGGAATTGGTGATTCAATCCAGAGAGTTTCCCATCACAGAGTAAGAGACCCCTGCACCGAAATTCCTTTTTAAAGTAGATTCCAGGACCCCAATCAGTCTTACTACCTCAGACTCTATCAAGTAGAGGCTCACCCTGTGTACCAATACTCTCCCCTTCCCTAGAGTTACTATGCACACCAGGCTTGGCGGCCACCGAGCTATTCACCAATAGGGTACCCCAAGCAGGTAAAAATGGTATATGCTACTCTCTGAGACTGAATGAGTACATATTTTAAAGGTTAAAATTTTTTTATTAGAAGTCAGATTGTGGGGGACATATGTCCAATTAGTGTCATTAAAAAGACACCTCTGTAAAGTGATTTTACAGTAACATACAAAGGTTCTTGTTGAAAATACCCTATCATCAGAGCATTAAAAATTCCAGTATTAGAAATTTTATGGGTATAGACTAGTGTATAATGCTTTATTTGGTGTTTCTATTGAAGTTTCTATAAAATAACATGGAAAATATAGTAATATAGTGCTAATTTTTAAACAAAGATAATGTGCTGTAATCAAAATTAGAGAAAGAAGAAAGAGAAGCAGAGTAACTTTTACTTTTTCACCTGTTAGAATCACCTGCAGAGCTTTTACTTTTAATTTTTTGTTAGAACATGTTTGCAAAACATAAGGTTTATATTCCTTGTTTGGAGTTGGTACCTGTACGTGACACGCCTTTCTTCACTCCCTCCCCCTCCCTCCATCTCTTGCTGCCCCTCCCATTTGAAGATCTCCCTACTTCCTAGTATCTCTTATTTTGATCTTTATTTATAATTTGGATTTCTCATGTGATATTTGAGCTTGTGCATCTGATTTATTTCACTTAAAATTATGGTCTCAAGGAAAGCACTTTATATTTTAACTTTTAAAATATTACATTTTTTTCTTTTACAAAAAAGCATGCACATTTGTTTTTTTTTTTAATGTTTTTTTTGCCCCTCTTAGGGTCCTGCTGTGTCATCCAGGATAGCCTTGAACTCACTATGTAGCCCAGGCTGGCCTCAAACTCATCCTCCATCAGCCACATGACATGTAGTCACATGTCACCATGTCTCACAATTGCCAATTTTTTAAAAGTGAGATTAAAAACAGCTTTAATACTATGAAAAAGTACACTTATTCCTATGTCTAAGGAATAAGATTTGGTGTAATTTTTAATTTTCATCTTCAGTATTATGTACTTTCTAAGGTCTTTCTTGTAAATGTTTATTCCTTGTATAACCATAATCTGGACATTATTCTTTTTTAAATTCCACAATTGGAAACAGCACTCATATATTGGAAGTGGGACTATAAACTGAAATCAGACTCATACATTGGAAGCACTCTTTATTATTTATTTACTAGAATGCTAAAATTCAGAAGACTAACAATATCAAGCCATGATAAAAATGTGGAGGGACTAAAAATCTCAAATATTACTGGTGAGAATGCAAAATAAAACAGATCATTTGAAAAATAGCTTAGCAGTACCTATAATGTTAAACATACTATGTAACCCAAATATCTCATTCCTAAATATTTATCCAAAATAAATAAAAATATATGCCTGCCAAAAAACCTGCACAAAAATGTTTATAATACCTTATTTTTAATATCTAGAAACAGTAACAAAAGAAGTCTATTATCTGGTAATTAGATAATCAAATTGTGGTACATCCATAGAATGGAATACTACTCATTAATAAAAAGGAATATATTACTAATACAATTTTACATTTCAAAGCATTTGAAAGCCCAAAAGGCTGCATACTCTATGGATCCAATAATATGATATTCTATAAATACAAAAGTATATATGGAGAAATCAGAGCCATAAAAACTGCTGGTGTAAAGGGAATTGTGCAAAGAAGCAAGAGAAAATTTTAAGGTTAAAAATCTATTTAAAGTAAGGAAAGGGAAAAGCTACAATAACCTTTATAGATTAGAATAGATTTGGATTATTAACTCATGATTTTTCATATGTAGATGAGAATAGGTAGGGAGTGTGTGTACGTGTCTGTACTTGTGTGTTTGTGCATTTAATTCCTAGGTTTCTCCTCTGAGAAGGCCCAGAGGTAATGACATCCCACCAGCAATGGGTATTAGCAGAAAGTACAGATGTACTCAAAAAAATGATAAGAACACAAGGGCCAACTGAAGGGATTCCTATGGTCCAAATCTGAGACAATTTAAGTAACAAAATAAGTAATGACAGTAACAGGTTATAACTCCCAATTTAAAATAATTACCCATGAGTCCCTGCTGATATTATTTAATTCATAAATAAATTGACCAAATAGAAAATTGTTTCTTTTTTTTGTATTAAATTCTTTAATTGGTACATTGTAGGTATACAACACAATTACATTTCTCATTGGGAATTGTACCTTAACATAATGCATCTTGGTTCTTATTTTTTCCCCATTCCTAGCCCTCCCTTCACCCCATCCACCCTTCCCTATTTACAAAGACTTTATTTCCATTTTTTCCATTTCTCACCATTTTTCCTTTCCCTTCTTTCCTTTCCCCTGCACCTCCCACTACCCCTACCCCTTTGGACCTTTTCTTCCTATTTTACATTATCGATTATTCATTCTAATCATTGGTACATTTTAGGTATACAATATAATGACATTCATCATTGGAAATTTGCACCTTTACATAGTCTCTCTTGGTTCTTATTTTTCACCCTTACCCAGCCCTCCCTTCAACCCCTCCATTTTTCCCTATTTACAAAGATTTTGTTCTTATTTTTCCATTTTCTCATATTAATCCCATTCCCTTCTATCCTTTCCCCTAGCCCTCCCACTTCCTTCCCCTTTGCCCCTTTTCTTCCTATTTCACATTACCTATTATACATTTAGTCCTCATGTACACTTTCAGTTTCTCACACCAGAGACACTATTCGGTATTTACACATGTGTGTCCTATTTATTTCACTTAAGAGTATTGCCTCAATGTGCATCCACTTAGCTATAAATGTCTCTAATTTATCATTTTTCATGGCTGAGTACTTCTCCATTTTATAAAAAAACCCACATTTTCTTTATCCAGTCTCCAGTTGATGGGCATTTGGGCTGTTTCCAAGTTTTAGCTATCACAAACTGTGCTGCTATGAACATGGGCGTGCATATATCAGTGTGGTATGATTCTTTTAATTCTTTGGGGAAGATCCCCAGCAGTGGAATAGTGGGGTCAAATGGAACTTCCAGTCCTGGTTTTTGAGGTATCTCCATATTGATTTCCACAGTGCTTGCACCAGTATACACTCTCACCAGCCGTGGAGCAGGGTTCCTCTTTCCCCACAGCCCCTCCAGTATTTGTTATTGGTTGATTTCATGATAGCAGCCATTCTTTCTGGGGTGAAGTGGAATCTCAGCATTGTTTTCATTTGCATCTCTCGAATGACCAGTGATGTTGAACATTTTTTCATGTATTTATTTGCTATTTCTACTTCTTTGTCTGAGAAATGTCTGTTCATTTCAGATGCCCATTTTTGGATTGGGTCTTTAAATTTGGGAGGTCTGATCTTTTTAAGTTCTTTATAGATTCAAGATAGTAGACCTTTGTCTGAGGAAGAGCAGGTGAAGATTTTTTCCCACATTGGGGTTGTCTCTTCACACTGCTGGTGGTTTCTCTTGCTGTGCAGAAGCCTTTTAATAAGAAGAGATCCCATTTGTTGATTGTTTGTGCTAGTTCATGGGCAACTGAGGTTTTGTTCATAAAATTTTTTCCTACACCAATGTCTTCAAGGGTTCTACCTAACCTCTGTTCCACCTGGTTCAGAGTTTCTATTTGAATATTTAGATCTTTAATCCATTTTGATTTTAGTTTAGTGCATGGTGAGAGATACAGGTCTAGTTTTAATCTTTGGCAAGTTGAAGCCCAATTTTTCCAGCACCATTTATTAAAGAGGCTATCTTTCCTCCAGTGAGGGTGTTTGGCTCCTTTATCAAAGATGAGATGGCTGAGTGTGTCTGGCGTTGTTTCTGCATCTTCTAATCTGTTCCACTGGTCCTCAAGCCTGTTTCTTTTCCAGTACCATGCTGTTTTTATCACAGTAGCTTTGTAGTAGAGTTGCAGGTTGGGGATTGTGATATGCCCTGCCATGTCTCTGTTACCTAGAATTGCTTTTGCTATTCTGGGTCTCTTCATGCTCCAAATGAATTTTTGGATTGTTTTCTCGAGGTCTATGAAGTATGCTGCTGGGATCTCAATTGGAATTGCATTAAATCTATATAGCAGTTTTGGAAGCATGGCCATTTTCACTATATTAATCCTTCCTACCCAGGAGCAGGGGATGTCTGTCCATTTTCTGATATCATCTTCAATCTCTCTTTTCAGAGTGCCATAGTTTTCAGAGAAGAGGTCTTTGATTTCTTTTGTTAGGATGATTCCTAGGTATTTCAGTTTTTTGGATGCTATTGTGAAAGGAATTATTTGCCCTATTTCTCTCTCAGTGAGTCTGTCCTTCATGTACACGAAAGCTATTGATTTTTGTGTGTTGACCTTGTAACCAGCTACTTGACTGAAGTTGGTTATTAAGTCTAGAAGACTTTTGCTGGAGTTCTTGGGGTCTTCTATATAGAGTATCATGTCATCTGCAAATAATGACAATTTGACTTCTTCATTTCCTGTCTTTATTCCTTTTATTTCTTTCTCTTGTCTAATTGCCGTGGCAAATGTTTCCAGAACTATATTGAACAAGAGTGGTGATAGTGGACATCCTTGTCTTGTTCCTGATTTTAGTGTCAAGGATTTCAGTTTTTGACCATTGAGTATGATATTGGCTGTTGGTTTTTCATAGATGGCTTCTATCAGTTTGAGGTACAGACCATCTATTCCAATTTTTTGTAGGGTTTTTATCATAAATGCATGTTGGATTTTGTCAAATGCTTTTTCTGCATCCATGGAGATAATCATATGGTTTTTGTCCTTGGCTCTATTGATATAGTGTATTACATTAATTGCTTTTCGTATATTGAACCATCCCTGCATCTCTGGGATGAATCCCACTTGATCAGGGTGTATGATCTTCTTGATGATCTTCTGCATTCTGTTTGCCAGTATCTTCTTAAGGATTTTTGCATCTATGTTCATTAGTGAGATTGGCCTATAGTTCTCTTTTTCAGTTGGGTCTTTCTCTGCTTTGGGGATCAAGGTGATGCTTGCTTCCAGGAATGAATTTGGGAGTATTGCTTCCCTTTCCATTTCATTGAAGAGTTTAAACAGTAATGGCAGCAGTTCCTCTCTAAAAGTCTTGTAGAATTCAGCAGTGAAGCCATCAGGGCCCAGGCTTTTCTTAGTTGATAAGTTTTTAATTACATTTTCAATTTCATTGGTTGATATTGGGTTGTTCAGAATTTTTAGGTCTTCTTCATTCAACTTTGGTAATTCATATGTATCTAGGAATCTGTCCATTTCTTCTGTGTTGTCCATCTTTTTGGCGTATAGGTTCTGGAAGTAGGTATTGATGATCCTCTGGATTTCTGCTGGGTCTGTTGTCATTTCACCCTTTTCATTCCTAATTGCATGGATTTGGGCCTTTTCTTTCCTTTTTCTGACAAGGTTGGCTAAAGGTTTGTCAATTTTGTGGATTCTTTCAAAGAACCAACTCTTGGCTTCATTGATTTTTTGTATCATTCTCTTAGTCTCCATTGCATTGATTTCTACTCTGATCTTTATAATTTCCTCCCTTGTATGAGCTTTGGGGTTGTCCTGCTCTTCTTTTTCTAGAAGCTTGAGGTTTAGCATCAGGTTGTTTAATTGGGCTCATTCTGTTTTCCTAATATGCGTATTCACTGCTATGAATTTCCCTTGTAAGACTGCTTTCATTGTGTCCCATCGATTCCGATATGTTGTATTGTCCTTGTCATTTAATTGAAGGAACTGTCTGATTTCTTCTTTAATTTCCTCTGTGACCCATTGGTTATTCAGAAGTGTGTTGTTCAATTTCCACGAGTTTATGAAATTTTTCCAGTTTCTTTTGCTATGGATCTCCAATTTCATCGCACTATGGTCTGATAATGTACAGGGGATAACTTCAGTTCCTTTGCACTTCCTTAAACATGTTCTATGTGTGAGTATGTGGTCTATTTTGGAGAATGACCCATGTGCAGCTGAGAAGAATGTGGATTCCAATTTTGTGGGGTGGAAGACTCTGTAAACATCTGTTAAGTTCATTTGTTCAAGAGTTCGATTGAGTTCTAGTATTTCATTACTTATTTTTAGTCTAGTTGATCTATCTATTTGTGACAGTGGGGTGTTGAGGTCCCCCACTACAATTGTATTAGTGCATATATGACTTTTCATGTCCGTTAGTATTTGTTTTATATAGTTGGGTGCACTAGTGCTTGGTGCATAGATATTTATGATTGTCATCTCTTCCTCTTGGATTCTTCCCTTTACAAGGATGTAGTGTCCTTCTTCGTCTCTCTTAATCAGTGTTGGTTTGAAATCTACTTGATCTGCCAAGAGGATAGCTACTCCTGCTTTTTTTCGGGTTCCTGTCACATGCAGTATTGTTTTCCACCCTTTACCTTTCAGTCTATGAGTTTCCTTTTGAATGAAGTGTGTTTCTTGTATGCAGCATATTGTTGGATTTTGCTTCTTGACTCATTCTGCCAGTCTATTTCTTTTGATTGGTGAATTGAGACCATTAACATTGATGGTTATAACTGAAACGTATTGACTTGTCATTGCCATGACTTTTTCTTTTTGTTGGGTTCTCCCCCTTTACATTTAATTTCTTGTCATGGCAGATGAGTTCATTCTGCTTTGCTCCCTGGGGTTGTGATCCTCAATGTCTGTTCCTAGGATATTGTGTAAAATTCTTTGGAGTGTTGGTTTGGTATTCACGAAGTTCCTAAGGTGCTCTTTGTCATGAAAGTATCTTATTTCTCCATCCATTTTGAAAGATAGTTTTGCAGGGTACATTAGTCTGGGTTGGAGGCTGTTTTCTTTTAGGGCTTGGAATATGTCACTCCAAGCTCTTCTTGCCTTGATGGTTTCTGTTGAGAAGTCTGCTCTGATTCTGATGGGCTTTCCTTTGTATGTGATTTGTTTCTTTTTTTCTGACCACTTGGAGAACTTTGTTCTTCTGTTGAGTTTCTGGAATCTTAACAATTCTATGCCTATGTGTAGATTTTTTTTGATCAAGGCTATTTGGAGTCCTATATGCCTCACTTATCTGTATGTCAAGCTCTTTTCCCCTGCTTGGGAAGTTTTCTGCCATTATTTCTGTGAAGAGATTTTTTATGTCATCTCCAGTCTGTCCTGTTTCTTCATTGAGCCCAATCAGTCTTATGTTATTCTTCTTTGCATCATCTAGCAGCTGCTGGATTGATTTCTCATGTTCCCTTATAATTTTGAAGTAATTTTTCTTTTCCTGGTCACTAATTGCAATCTTATCTTCTATATGTGAAATTCTGTCCTCACATTGGCTCATTCTGCTGTGTAGACTTTCAATGGAGTTTTTCATGTCCTGGAAATCTATTTGCATCTGTTTTATGGACTCCATTTGTTTCTTATGTTGGGATCCCATCATGTTCCTCAGCTCCTCTCTAGATTTATTAATCATGTCTTTCACTAGGGGCACAATTTCTCCTGTTATCTGAGAAATTATTTCTGATTTCATTTTTTCCAGATCCTCTTCTGTTGCCAGTTCAGTGGGTCCAAGTGGTTGAGTATCAGAGTGTTCCATCTCATTTCCCTTTGGGGTTGCTGTAAGTGATCTGGAAGTCTGGTTTTGAGACTTATTTACCTGTTTTCTCATTTCGACTGGGGCAGGGGGCTGTTAGCACCTGCATGGATTACCTCCTCTGAGCTGGGTGAGGTGGGACAGGGGCCGGGAGCAGCGGTAGGGATGGTGACCCAAAAGCCCTTTCCTGTGAGCTAGGAACAGCGGGAGGGATGGTGGCTGGGAAGCCTCTTCCTCTGGACCAGGAGCAGTGGGATGGCGGCTCTGAAGCCCCTCCCTCTGGGCCGGGAGCGGTGGGAGGGATGGTGGCCTGGAAGCCCCTCTCTCTGGGCCAGGAGCAGTGGGGCGACGGCTCAGAAGCCCCTATCTCTGGGCTGGGAACAGCGGGGCTCAGTACCTTGGTCTGGTGGTCTGGTGTCCTCTGCATCTTTATAGTGTGGAATCAAGTGGCTGCCTGTCTGCAGCAGGGTGATTCGGTGTCTTCTGCATGACTCAGGACCTTGGTAGGGCGTGCACAGATCTTTCTGTGTGCAGCGGGCTGATTCGGCATGTTCTGTCAAAAATTGTTTCTTATAGTAGAATTCCACATTAAATAGTGAAAGAATGTGAAAATAGAAAGTCATCATTTGGCAAAAAGCACAGTAATAGTTGTTTCGAGCAAGAATTATAAATGGATGCTATAATTCATGGACAAAAGTACAATGACAAACAAGATTTCTGTAGTCACCTCACAAAAATTTTGTTAACTAGAAAAGGGAAATATTATGCTTATAGCAGAGAAAACCTGTCAGAAGACACCTGAACCAAGAGATCAGTGTTAGCATGAGCAGCAGATGCAATGAAAGAATACCAGTGTACCCTGATAGGATGCACTAAGATGGACCAACACCGCTTTTCTATATTTTTATTTTAAGCATAACAGATTTAATAAAAAAGAAATATCAATCCAATCAAAATTGAAGATCTTTCTACAAAATAGCTAGACCACATTCAAAAATATCAGGGACACGAAAGACTCAGAACGACGAACTGTTCCAGATCAAAGGAGAAGATACGACAGGTAGGCACAACAGGTGTCCCACAGTACAAAGAGAGATTAGTGAGACCACTGATTAAATTTATTAAAGTTTGTCAGTTCAGTAATAGTGCTGTGTCAGTGTCCTGATTTTTATTTATTTATTTTCTTTTTTTTCTGGTACCGGGGATCAAACTCAGGACCTTGTGCTTGCAAGGCAGGCGCCGGAACCACTGAGTTAAATCCCCAGCCCCCAGTGTCCTGATTTTTAAATACTGAATGGTGAGTATTGTTGAGAGAAAACTCTCCATGTCTTTTGAACAGAGGCACTGACTGCTTTTGTTGTGAACTATCTTTTCAGGAAGATGAACAACTTTGGAAGACAGAGATTACCTCTCCCTTTGGAGTGATGCACAGACATGCATACTGTCCATTATAAGACATTCAATTTCCCTAAGCTCAGAATTTCTTCCCTGTAATGCAGTCCACTGCATGTACAGGCACCTGTCTGTCCTGCCCTCTTCCCATGACTCTGTGGTAACTGGGGCAAAGGGAACCTGTGCAATATTGATACTCTGACTATTGCTATTGTTCTGAGTAACAAATGTCCTAAAATTTTGACCCAGGAGTTTCCTCCTTTTTTTCCAGCACGAAACTGTGGCAGACTCATGGAACTACTGAAAGCCTTTCAGAGCTGAGACAGCCCAGGCTCAAAGCCAGCAAGGCAATGCTGACTTCAGGTGTACAACCTTAATGACCTGAATCCTGTAACAAATGTGCTTGGACACAAACCCTCAGCTCCAGAAAGGAACAGAGGCCAGCCAGCACACAGACCGCTGCTTGGTAAAACTGGGCACAGGATCCAGCTAAGCCATCCCTAGATTCCTGACTTTTGAAAACTGCGAAGTAATAACTGTATTTTTCATGCCATTAAATTTGTGATAATTTGTTACAAAACAATAAAAAAACTAATATGCCATAGCACTGAGCTCCACTCTGATAACAATATCCTTAGGATCCTATAGGATAGCATGATCCAGAAAAAAGAATTCTTTCTTCTGAAAAGTTCTACACTTCAAGAGTTAAAGAGCTTCAATGTGCTGGTGTCAAAATCCAGTCTTGTTTACTTTTTAACACTTCTGTGTCGACAGTCTGTTTTGCACTGTGGTTTCAGATGTGTAATAATTTGTATAATGGTTCCCAGGTATGTCTTAAGCAAAACAAAAATTTGCATATAGTTCCTTGCCTAAATAAATACGTAGTATAAAAAAATTATTCTGTCTTTTATATTTGCAAACTACAAATTTATAAAAAAAGAGAACATTTTGTAGATTTTCTATTTGCACACTCAAGGCAAAAGTTAAATTTTAAATAAACCTATAATACTCTATCTTGAGAAAAATTAAGTCTTTGAAAATATTCCACAAGCAATAGGGCTATATATTCTCCATAGTAATTCTCAGTACACCTTCTCATCAACTTCTCCACAGGGAAAGAACAATGCTTGCTCCTTTTTGTTTATTTGTATGAGCATGGATTACTTATTAACAATACTTCTGAGTAGGTAGAATGAAAACTACATTAGAAAAACATAACAATGAAACCAAGTCTATTGAAATGTTACTTTAATAGCCTACTCTGGGCAAAATCAAGTCTCAGAAGGCTCCCAGTTTTCATAGGAAGATGGCATTTTTCAAGAGAAGAAAGAAGCTTCTCTGAAAAATAAAATGGGATGAGAAGTGAGGTGAAGAAACAGAATTAAGTTTGTAGAGGGCCCTCAGGGCAGGGAATAAGACAGAAAAGAAAATACATGTGGTGACCAGACACTAAAAAGAAGTTCCTTGGAGAAAAAATGGTTCATGAGCATTTTTTTTCCTGGAGAAATTTGGAGTTTTTTGTGAAAGACCCAGCTTTGTGGGCACACAAACCTCAAGAGAAAACATTTTACTAGACTTGGCTCAACTGAACTTCTTGTGAATGTGTCAAAATTAAGCCCTGACTGAAACAATCACTTTATACAATTGAATATAGTCAGCCAAAAACTGGCTTTGCCTTCACATTTTAGACTTCAATGATCTTGAGCTACATAATTGTTGAAGTTGGCCTGGCATTTTTACCGCACGTAACTCTTGAAGATGACACTTTTGAAAAACTATAGCTTTTCATTTTCTTTTATATCAGATTTGTTTACCTACTTTCTTATTTTTTGGTGCAGGGAATCACACCCAGGGCATCATACATTCTAGGCAAGACCTGCTCTGTATCCTCAGCCTTCAGCTTTATTTTATTAGAGAACTAAAAGTAGAGAAGATTTACTCAAACTAAAGACAACTTTAGAGTTTTCTGATGTCTGCTATAATGACACAATTTAAGAATGAGGAGAAATTGCTGTGTTCCTAGAGCACTTGAGACTGTTAAAACAAAGTGTCCACTCACCAAATTTTATTAGTTATTTTCCCCCACTTCTACCTCCACATTTACTTATTTTCTGAAAAGTAAGTCCTCTCTGTATCTGCTTGACTCCAAGTCCTAAACACATAATTGCTTTCTTCTGTTTTACTAAAATAATGATAGTGTCTTTAATTCTTAAGTTTGCCCTTGCTTAATTTGTAAAAACAAACAAATAAAACATGTAATTTGTAACTTTAATTAGTAATCTTGTAATTACTGTTTAAACAAACTCTACTTTTATTATATCAAAATAAACATGTTTTATGAAATTGACTTTTGAACAAAACAGCACTACGTTCCAAAGTCTATGTATATATTCTTTTGGAGCACAGGTTGCATAATTTAAATTCTATTTACTTCCCCTTTCTTTTGATTTGCAAAGAAAACCATTTTTTGAGGCTTCAAGCTATACAAACAGTTCTGCTGGGCATGGTTGCTCACCCCTTTAACTCAGCACTTGGGAGGCTGAGGCAGGAGGATTGCTACAAATTCAAGGCCAACCTAGGCTGCACAGTGAGTTCAAGGCCAGTCTGAACTACACAGCAAGACCCTGTTTTTTGTCTCAAAAACCCAAAATAAATAAAAAAATAAATAGATAGTTCTATAGTGCCTTATATTCCCCTTCTGTTCAGCCTCACTCCACCCTATCTTTTTCTCTCCAAATATCCATTCTTGAAATACATGCCCTGGGAATCTGGATATGGCATCAGGCTTTTAGCTGAGAAAAAAATGCAAACCTCTAATCACACAGCAGCATAACTGATACAGGTATCTGGTCTCTTTTTTTATTTTTTTAAATTTTATTTATTTATTTATTTATTTTGTAGTACTGGGGATCAAACTCAGAACCTTCCACTTGCCAGGCAGACTCAGTGCCACTGTTCTACATCCCTGGCCCTCTAGTCTCTTTTTTAAATTAAGATTTCTATAATTATAACCATCTGATTATATCAATAAGTCATGTGAATTTAAAACAGCTTCAGTTAGAAAATGGAGATACTCATCTAGTAGTAGTTATAAAAATTTCATTTAAGACCACCACTAGAGATTGTTGTAAATATTTTCGTTTATAGACGAAAAGGTAAAAAGCATAGAGTGGCTAGTAGATTTAACTAAGACTTATGCTTATAGCTCTGTATTCTGTCTTTGTAAATTTTAGAGTTCAAATTTTTCATAAACATTTACTAGTGCCCTCTAGTGACAACCTGCATAAGAAATATGTGTGACATGAGCCCTCTTCTCATAATGCTATTTTTCTTTAGAAAATGGAAATTGAGATTATTTAGATAGGTATGGTACAGCCTTCACTCTTTATGCCCTGATCTCATTGAATGAATCAATGTGAACTTCTTTTTTCCATTTGTTTTTTTATCTCATAATTCTGAATATTAAATAATCATCTTGGACGTGATAAAGTGATAATGTGAAAATGACCTTCTACATTTTCTTCTTCGGCTTTGGGTGTGTTTTTTCCAGCTTACTTTCATCTTTTTTATTTCATTCACAAGGAGAGGAAAGGACAGGAGGCCATGGATGCTGCTCCTTTATATCCTTGCTGTCTTTTATGCTGCACAACATCCAACTGACCTCAGGGTATGCTCCTTTGAAAAAATAGTGTCTATTTGCAATGCCCTCCTGCCCCATGCCCTGTAGTACAATCTGAGACTTCTATAACAACAACGACAAAGAAAATGCTTTAGATTCACCACACATGAGCTGTGAATATCAATCTGAAGAAAATATTATAAAAGATTTTCTTTGTTTTCCTCTAATAAAAATTATTGTTTTAAGTTCAAAACACCCCAGTGAATGATTAGAAAGCCAAGAAGGGTTTTAAAAAATACAACTTATGCCATTATAATTCTGGTGAAAATCACTTCATCCACCTAGTCCAAAGTAGGACAGAGAATCAGATAGTGGCCTGGAATCTTGAGCAGAGGGCAATGGAAAGAACTGAGATGACCATCCATGCCGGTCTCTTCTGAAACAGTATTGTTATCCTTTTTTCTCTTGGTAACAGCTTGCAGTGTTCCATAAATAACTAGGCCTCTAGTGTACCACATGGGACCTGATTCACTTGTCAAACTTATCTCAAAGTTTAATTTTCCTTACAGTAGGAAGGTAGAGTAGGAAAATGGGAAAATGCTGGGAACACAAAGTAGTTCTGTGTCTGGAGGATTTTATCATTTCAGCTTTATATTTATTTAAAATCTGTCACACACACTCATATGCTTAGAAAATCGATTTTTTTCTACAGAATACCAGTTCCATGAAATAAAAATTCTAAAGTCGTATAAACTTGGGAAATAGTACAATTTTATCTCCCTCCTAGAACTTCACAATGCATTGTAGCAACTTCCAGACCAGTCAAATAGGAAAAAGAAAAAGGTTCCTTTTATTTACTCAGTTTCCTAAATTTAATTGACCACAAAATACTGGTTTTTCATATAATGCTCAGCATCAAGCAAATGTTCAAAGATTATGCTTTGGGAAATACTGACTTTATAGATTCATAACCAGCAGATTTTGTTCTTTACAATTTCAGGATAATGACCTCTTTTTCTTACATGTGTGTGCCAATGTATATTTATTTGCAAATTCGTAAAACTAAATCTAGACCAGTGGTTCCCAACCACAGAAGATCTTGTATCCCAGGGGACAGTTGGCAATGACTGAAGTCATTTTGATTATCTCAACTGTCAAGTTGCTGTGAGCATCTAGTAGGTAGGGGCCAGGGAAGATGCTAAATATGCCACAATATTCCATAATGAAAAGGGTAGCTCTCTACAACAAAGAATTTTCTGGTCTTTATGCCTGTAGTGTCAAGATTTTGAAATCTGATCTAGACAATGATTAATTCTGGAGAACAAGATTGGAGTAGAGGTGAAGAGAGGGTTTCACTTTCGAGTTTGTACAAGCATACTTTAGTGACATTTGTAGTTTAAAATATAATTAAACAAAGTAATGTATATACCTCACAGAAAAGTTGAAAAGTATATGAACTATACATTTAAAATTATCCAGATATAACCATTATTAAAGGAATACTGTAATATAAATTCACATTCTAACCTCATACCATACCCCATCCTAGATTTCTAGAAATAGAAAATAATATTGGCCTGGGGATTTAGCTCAGTGGTTTCACTGCCTGCTGCACAAGCACAAGGGCCCAAGTCCAATCCCCGGTACCAAAAAAAAAAGAAAATAATATTAATAAAATCCACAACACCCTAAGATAACAATGAATAAAAGTCATGTTGATCTAGAAAGCATATAAAATCTCTGAACTATGGAAGGCAAAAGAGGTTACTGAAGGAGGAAATCATAGCCCAAAATGAGTAGGAAAATGTGTGTGGAAGCAGCTCAGAAAGTATTTCAAAACAGAATAACACACATGGGGAGCTGCTGGAGGCCTGGAGAAAACCACTGGTGATTATTTGGGAATCCATGGAAAGAGGAGCCAGGTAAGTCTAACTTTACTACCCCACCTTACTTTTATGTATCTAATGTGAAGCAGCAGAGGGCTCATCCCTAGACAAGAACATTGAGCATGGAGCGCTTAGTCTAGAGAGGAAAATTAGTGCTCAGTGAAGGTGGCAACTCTCTGAAGGTATAAAGAGATCCTATACCTAGAATGTGTCACTCCATCTACATCCCATGCCACATTTCTCCTACAATCACCAGAAGCAACTTAGTTAGAAAAATGAACAGACTACATTCATAGAGGGGACAGGAGAGAATCAAAAATAAGATTCAAAGAAATATACATCAAGTATTTGAGAAAAACCAATTCTACTCCTCACAACAACAGAAGCAAAAGCAAATTCTCTTCAGAGGGATATACATCTTCAGCAAAGACTACCCATGAAGTCTTTGGTTTGATGAAATTCAGTAGTTGCCATTGACTAAGGTGTGCTTTTTCTATTTAATGTAATACAGTTGTGATTGGTGCTATGAAAACATTTTAGGAGTATTTTAACCAATTTTCCTTGATTACATTTTTCTAATTATGTACAAGAGTGACATATAATAAAATCTATGTTTAAATAAGTCAAAAATGTTATTTCAATAAACACAAATAGAAAAGGTAAAAAATGTGTCATAATGTAGTTGACAGCATTCTTTTCACAGTGACATATAAAATAGTGGCATTTTATATTGTATAATATATGATAGATGCAAAATTCCTGAACTAAATACATAAAGGATAATTTATCATGTATAAGTACAATTTATTCCCAAAATGTAAGACTGTTTTTTAACTTAAAATCAATTAATATAATTTATCATATTAGCAGATTAAGAAAAAGAATTGTTTTACGGTCCTGGGGATTCAACCCAGGACCTAATGTATGCAAAGCAGGCACTCTGCCATTGATCTACATCCGCAGGCCAAGAGAAATATCATTTAATCTTCTACTTGAATCCAGAAAAAGGCTTTTGATAAAATTCAGTATACAGGCATGTATATTGCAAACTAAAAACAAACGGAATTTTATTAACCTAAGAAAAGTATTAACAAATAAGCTACTGCAAATGTTAGCATAACACTCTTGAAAGCTTTAAGACAAATACACCTACTATCACCACTTCAACTCAGTATTGTATGAGGATCCTAACTAGCATAGCAAGGCAGAAAAAAAAGAATTAAAAATTAATTTTTCAGAAAGAGAGAAACAAAGATGATTGTTATTTATGTGTAATACAGTTATAAGGTAGAAAATCTGAAACTGGCTGCAGATAATTTTAGGTTAAACATAATATAATAATAAGGTTACAAATAAAAAACTATAGATAAGCTTAACAGCATTACTGGACATAAAATCAATTTCTAAAAATATTGGGCCAAGGGTTTGGCTCAGTGGTTCCTTGCAGGCGCAGAGCTCTGAGTTCGATCCCTGATACCAAAAAAATTTTTTTTAAAACTAATATTTTTATATGCCTTCAACAAATAGTTATTCATAATAATATTAAACAAACCAACTACCTAAGAAGAAAGAGCTTTTGAGACTTCTCTGGAGAAAATTATAAATTTTACTAATGGATATAAAAGAAGACCTAAATAATTGGAGAGCTATACCATGTTCATTGAGTACAATATGCAATATTTAAAGATGTAAATTTTCAGAAATTAATTTATATGTTAAATAAAAAGTCAATTAAAAGCTCAACTTATTTTTATGAATCTTGACAAACTGATTCTAAATTAATGAAAAATTATATAGAACAAAGAATAACCTAGACATTCTTTAAAAAAGAAAATTAGATTCACTTTACTAAATAGACTTATTAAAAAATGATTGTATTTAAAGACATTTAAGTATTCATACAGGAACAGATCAATAAACAGAATAAAGCTCAGACATACTCTATAAATATTAAACATACATCACTCAAGATTATTGTGGAAATGATGGAATAAACCCATTGAGTAGACATATAGAAAAAATATATTTCTACCTCATACAATCTCTACATATAGTCATACTTCTACAATCAATAAAAATCAACTCTAGGAGTAATAAGGACCTATAATTTATTACTAACCATAGTAAATAATCTTAAAAGGTTTTAGAAGTGAAGATGATGTCTTCATAACTTTGGTATAGGAAAAGATTTTTGTTTTTACCAAGACACAAAGATCACGAAGGGTAAAGTACTAGTAAGTTGAATCATATTAAAACCATTCAGCAAATGCCATCTTAAAAGAGTGAAAATACAAACTACAGAATAGGTTAAGATATTTGAGACATGTTTAACAAAAAAGTGCTTTAATTCAGAAAATATAAGGAATGTCTAAAAATTCTGAGGAGCAGAATAATTGAATGCTCACAACAGGTCACCCTCAAGCCTGTTTATTAGCTGCAAAGAGGAAATTAGTAAATATAGTGAAGCTAGAAAACCTAAGTGCATGACCAAAATTGATATCAATGAGGGTCAGATAACATTATGTGTACCCAGATGTCACACCATCAGAGGGACACAATGTCACATATGTAGCAGTATGGCTCACGATACACAACTTGAACAAAATTTGGAGTAAACAACCAACCTTCTCATGCAAACTTCTACCACAAAATTAGCCTTACAAAAAGTAACTTGAACGAGAATGTCCACTACCACCACTCTTGCTCAAAATAGTTTTGGAAACAGTAGCCAAAATAAGAGCCAAACTGTATAAAAGGTATTCGAAAATGGCAAGAAAATGTTCAAATGGAACGGCGAACACGGGAGACCAAAGGGGAAAGGAAAGATGGGACAAGAAAAATATGGAAAAAAAGCTTTTGTAAACACAGAGGGGAAGAGGAGTTGAAAGAAAAGGGGCATAATGGGAAAACAATAAGAAACAAGATATATCATGTACTAGTACAAATTCCCTAAGATGATGTTATCATTATGTATATCTAAAATGTACCAATAAAAAACAGAAAAAATTGAAAGGAAAAGTAACTTGAATGAGTTTTCTCAATGTTGCTGTGTAGATGAGACTAGAGAATTTAGTTCATTCTATACAATCAATGCTCCTTACCAGTCTTGAGGAAACCCAATAGGAAATGAATGTCTCCAACAACAGCAACAAAAACTATTGCTGGGGATTTAGCTCAGTAGTTCCGTGCCTGCCTCACAAGTGAAAGATCCCAAATTCGATCCTCAGTACCAAAAAAAAAAAAAAAAAGGAAAGGAATGTCTTAAACAAATCCAATTTACAGCATTTTATTATAAATAACTAGCCAATGTTCTTCGAATATAATAATGTCAAGAAAGACAAAGAGTAAACAATTGCTTCAAATCCAAGGAGATGGAGTAACCAAACGTAATATGTGGTTCTGAAATGGTCTTTGTCTCAGAGAGAAAAAAATGTAAACGACAATATTGGTACAATTTATAAATTTAGAATATACACTGTGGACTAAATAACCTATGTTAAATTCTCTTTTGTGACTGAGCTACTGTCATATAAAGAGGACATTGCTGTTCACAGCAAATATGTATCAAAGTGAGAAGATAGTAAAGGGTATGAGGTATCAATCCACTCTCAATAGTTCAGAAAACAATTATAATACATATATAAATATATCCAAAATCAATGATATGTTTTAAAATAAGTACAATAATGATTTTTGGCTCCCCTTGTTATCTCAGAAATACAAATCAAACAAGATCTCACTTTATATCCATAATAACAGCAAATACTTTAAAAATAGATAATACCTAATGTTAAGGTTGTGAGAAAATGGGAACCCACATGGATTGCTGATGAAAGTTCAGACTAGCAGAAAATTCTGGAGAGCAAACTGACAATGTAAGTCACACTTTGGTCCATTAAAAAATGTAAATATATCAACATTTCCAATCTATCTGAAAGGACTGAATTTCCAATTGAAATAAAAAACTCAAATATCAACAACAATTAAATGAAAAATAAAAGTGAATTAATATCTTTAATATTGTATGGCAACGAAGATGAATTAATTGCAGCTAAGTACATTGAAACAGAAGAATCTCAAAGGCATTTAAGGAGAAAAGCAACTCAGAAGAGTATAAAAAGTACTATTCCATATATAATATATGTATATAGATATGACACATATATGAGCTTCCATATGTGTAAACTTCAAAACAGGCAAAGCTAAACAGCATGTTCCTTACTATACAAACATGTGCAATAAGCCTTGAAGAGAAGTAAGGAAATTGCCAAGACAAAATCCAGGATAATTGTACCTCTTGGGAGGAAGAGCAGAGACAGTAGGGAAGGCTGCACAAGAAGCTGCTCCGATTTGGGTGATTCTCTATTTTCTAAGCTGAGTGATGGTTATGCAGGTATTTATCTAATTGCTAGTATCATTTGAACTGTACATTCATACTTTCTGCTCTCTTGGTAAGTGTAGTTCACAATAAATGGCTAAAATAAAAGCAATAATTTCAGAAGTATATAGCACAAGCTTTGGCATCTCACAAAGAAAGATGAGTTCTCTAGTGTAGTATATTCTTCTGTATTGTTCTGTGTATTTGAAATATTGAATAATAAATTTAAAAGGAAGGAAATAAAAAGAGACATGCCTCCCTTGGGATCTACAGATCAAGGTGATGAAAACTAATAAGGATATAAAAGATTTGAATTTATCATTAATCAGTTACACTAACAGTTTCATATAAAATTCTTCACCAGCAAAACAGTGAATATATTACCATACACAAACCAAAAAAAATTTTGAAAAGCAGACAAGTGGGATATAGACTAAATTAATGTATTACATGCAATAAAATTAGAAAATATAATGATAGCCAAATGCATATATGACTATTTGAAAGTCATAAAATTCCACTGTAATAAATATGGGCTACAGAAGAAATCAAGGTAGCAATCAGAAACTATTCAGATAGGAACAATAGCAGCACCTTATAACAAAACTTAAACCTAAATAATGTCCCTGTCAAGACATAACTGTATCTAACTTTTCAAATGATTTATCCATTAAACTTATATCCAGCAAACAACTAATAATACCAATAAGAAGAAAATTTATCTGAGAATCAATGTCATTCATTGCTTTTAAAAACTACTTTATCATTCTGCCTTCTATATTTTCTTATTGTCCTTTTGTAATTTTATCCTGCTTTTAACAATTGGTGAAGGCTATAGAAAATTCTTAAAATTTTAAGGAAAATTAAATGTAGGTATGCTTAGAATAAGGAAGTCTTCATTAAATAACATACAAATTACAACACTATAAAAGAAAATATTGGTAAATACTTATAAACATGATCATATAAATATGGAAATCTGTAGGATGAAAAACAATCTAAATTAGTATTTAATACTTAATTTTATTGATATTTTATGTTCTTGTTAATTACACATTGTATAACATAATAAGAACCTCCTAACAAAACAGCAAGACCAGTAAAGTGTCAAGTATGTCCTACAAAAAAGACAGGAAAGCTAATCATGTGTGCTGTCAGTGTAAGCAATATATGTGTATGGAACATGCTGTTGGCATGTGTGGAGACTAGTTTAGGTGTGTGAATTGAAGTAAATATTATTTTTGTTGTAAAAATAATTAATTAATTAATTAAAAGACAAGTTGTAAATAGCAACCAAAAAAAGAATAAACTGGAGGAAACTAGACACATGCAAGATCTATATGAGTAAAACTTTAAAATACCTTGATAGAACATAACAGAAAATATGAACAAATATGTTGACAAACCATTTTCCAGGATATGAATATTGATTTTTAAAAGATAGTTAACTCTCCCAAAATGAATCATTCAATAAAATGCAAACCAATACAAGGAATGATAGATATTTTTAACAAAATAAGCTGAAGTTATTAAAGAAAATACTGAAGCAAGAATAGACAATTCAAAAAACAGATGAGAAGATTGACCCTTCCTGATATTTTGTATTGGAAAAAAATGCTGTACTTCTACATGAATAAACATACGTGTCAGTAGAAGAAAAAATAATGTCTAGAAATAAATCAAAAAAGCATAAAGAAATTTAGTATATGATGAAAGTGGCATTTCAAGTCAGTAGATTAAAAATGAGCAAGGAAGTCCTATGTGTAACTGCTTAGGGATGGTGGAAGTGGGAGGAGAGTACATCTTAGTTCACTCTTCACATTTTGGTCCAAAATAGATTCCAGATGCATCCGAGCTTTAAGTATAAGAATAGAAGCCCTGCCAAGCATAGTGGCTCACACCTGTGATCCCAGCACTTGGGAGGCTGAGACAGGAGGATCATTCTGGTTCAAGACCAACCTGGGCTACATAGCAAGACCCTGTCTCAAAAAAAAAAGCTCTAAAGAATGATAAGATCCCATTGGAATTTAATTGCAGAGTAAGGATGGTCATTTTATATTTTACAAAATGCAGAAGTCAAGGAATATTAATAAGCTTGATAATTTCAAAATTTTTTAAATTTTTTCATAACTTTATGAATAAATAAAAGGGACATATAACACAGGTTAAACAAAACACAAACAACAAACTGGAAAAAAAGTTGTAACTGAGATCAGTGGAAAAGAATAAATGCCAAAATACATATTAGGCTCCCTAAATCTCTAAGAAAAAGCAAAAATACAGGAGAAAAAAATTGTGGAAAGAATATCAACAATTTCCATTAAACACAAATGATTATTTTTTTATGTATTATTTTTTCCTTGAAACAGTTTCACTAAGGCGCTAAGATGCCCAGGCTGGGCTCACACTGGGATTCTCTTCCCCCTCAGCCTCCCAGAGGGCTGATTTTATAGCCATGCATCACCTCACTCAGCTAAATGGCTCTTTAAATTTTGTAAAGATGTTTATTCTTTCATTTCTCAAGAAAAATACAGCTGGGCAAGGTGGTGCACACCTACAATTCCAGCAGTGAGGGAGACATGAGGCAGGAGAATCACAAGTTTGAGTCCTATCAGGGCAATTTAGCGAGATCCTCTCTCAAAATGTAAAAACAAAATTTTTTTAATAAATAGGGAGGATATAGCTCAGTGATAGAGTGCCCCTATGTTTGATCCCCAGCATGGGAAAAGAGAGAGAGGGAGAAATACAAATTAATATTATGCTGTGATACAATATTTCAACTATTTAGCCAGGGTTAAAAAATTACCACTCTGATGAAGGTGCTATGAGAAAATGGTTACTTGCAAACATTACTGAAGGTATAGTCACTACAGAAGAATTTGGTATCATTGTAGAAATAGCTAGTATATATCTTTAATTCTAGCACTCCTAAATGTACAAGAGAGTGTATGTACAAGGTTTTTAACATTATTTTTTTAAATAACAAATTACTGAAAACAAACTAAATGTCCCCAGAGGGACTGGTGAAATAAATTATAGTGCAATTTTTTGAGGAAGAGAAAGAGTATATCACTGTTACACAGGCCAGCCTCAAATTCCTCAGCTCAAACAATCTTCCTACCTCTCAGCCTTCCAAGTAGCTGCAGAGATAGGCCACCTCTCCTGTATCTACTGCAGACATTTACAGGAGCAGTATGCAGCCACAAAAACATAAAAGGAAAATCTTCACATATTGGTATGGGACAATCTTTAACATTACCTTTTAAGTAAAGTAAGACTTAAAACTGTGCTTACACACTAGGCCCTGTGTTCAATATGGTCATAGAATAGGACTATTTGGAGGAATGCTTGGGTATGAGACTGTCTCCAGATATATACACAAAGAGAAATAACATATATCTTGGTTAGTTCTTGAAAGAATTGAATGATTGCCTAGGCAACAGAGGTTGGGTGAAGGGAGACTTTTCTAATACCATGCCATGTGAATATTATTGAAGCCATTTTTAATAATGGTTTTAAGACATGTGCTGTAGATATATTTTTAAGGAAATATTAAGAAGATGAAGAGAGAGGGATTATAGGTAACTGCCTAGGTTTGGGATGCAAGAAATTAGCAGATGATGGGACCACTTTCAAAGCCCCAGAGAGAATCAGATTTGGGGTGTGATGGAATGAATAATTCTCCTTTGGTCACAAAGTCTAAGATACCCATTGATATCCAAGAGGAAATGTGTTGGCTGTGTGAACCTGCAGCACACTGAGGAAGTCCTGACTAGAAGTATAAAAGCTGAGAGTTGTCAGGGTATTAATAATATTTAAAGCCACTGTGTGGAATTACTTAAGGAAATAGTCAAGATAAGAAGGCGACAGGACTGTGGTCAGAGTCCTGGGACACTCCAACATTTTACCAAGTGTGGTAAAGGATTAGCTAATGAGTGAGTAGGAAAATTAGGTGAATGTGTTATAGTAAGAGATGACTAAAGAAGCTTTTTTCAAAAAATTAGAAATGATCAAGTTTCAAATACTGATGGGAAATCAAGTAAAATGAGAATAGACGATAGCTGTTGGTAAAGTACATATAATTGGCCATCTTTAAAAATAATGGTGGTAAAAACAAAATGGAATGGTAAAGTTAAAATATCTTTTTTTTAATAGGTTAAGAAGAAAATGAGAAGTAAAAAAGCAGGGATCAGCCTGTGGCTAGGAAGTTGTGGGCTTTTGAAAATGGATATATAGGATACAAATGCAACAGATCTATGTAGGCATAATGTTTGTATCACCTTCATAGCTACTTGAAAAAAAAAGAGGGAAAGAAAAACTGTGATGGTAATTTATTTACATTGGTGCCATTAATAGCCTCTCAAAAAAAGTCTGATTAATGTTATCTTTTAGCTATTAGTAAACTTAGATCAGTTGGACTTTTTTTCTAGTTGTGCATCACAGTCAAAGATTATAGTATTGATGAACATTGCCATCACTGCATACATTTGTGATTAGTAAGAAATTCTGGCCACATAGACATTATGCAAGCTAATCTGTAGCCATTCCTTAGAACGCCTGTGGTATGTGGCTATTGTTTCTTTGATTAGCAGACCATTCACGAAACCCACATGTCCTCTCTGACACAGTTACTTATCAATAATAAATACTGATGATTCTAACCCCCAATACCGAGGATCAAACCCAAGGATTCACACATACAAGGCAAGCATTCAACCAATGTGCTACAACGCCAGCCTTGCTTTTTCTATTTTTAGGGTTTATATTTGGCCTGACTTTAGTTCCCTTTTTTCATTGTTGTTTTTCTACTATTTGCACTTAGAATGATTATTTAGCTATTGTTATCATCTAACTAGCCATATATTTAAGCACGCCATGCTGAGAATAAGGATATCACAGCTTCAATGCTGGTGGCATGCCTGCACTTAAGAAATTTATTACAGTTTGTTCAAACATGCCACCTAATAATAGGTATGGTTTAAGTGATGTTGATGACAATAGTAATAGCAAGTGCAAGTCTTATAACTATGTAACAGTTTGAACTGTGAGCTGCTTTATTTGACTGAATTTATGCAATTACAATAATATTTTACATTAAATTCTTTTGAAAACAAAATTTTACCACAAAGGCTATTTAAAAAAAAAAACAGCTCCTGCCTCAGAAGGCTAATAACGTAGTAGGGATAGACAGTGAAACTATTTTTATAAGAGTAGGAGCACATCAGAGGCATCAGAGAGAGCCTTTGTAGCAGGTCTTTCCAGGGATTGGCATTGAGGTCCCATATGATGCCATCATTGGGGAGGTAAAGGAAAGTCTCTGAAAGCCAGATATAGGGCAAGTAAGCCAGGTAAATCCTCAAAAACTTACAATTTTACCATACTTGGATATGAAGGCGTGAACTGTACTTACCTAGGAACAAATGAAATAACTGCTTGTAGGCTCACTGCCTTAGTCAGTTTTGCATTGCTATAACAAAATACTTGAGGCTAGATATTTTATAAAGGACAGAGGTTTATTTTGGCTCAGAGTTTTGGAGACAGAGAAGTTCAAAAGGATGGCACGAATGTCTTTCCACCTTCTGGTGAAGCCCAGTGATGGTTCAACTCATGGCTGGAAAACAGAAAGGGAAAGCAGGCCTGTGTGGAAGAACACATGTGAGAGAGAATGAGAGGAGGTAGCCAGCTCACTTATACCAACCCATTCTCTAGGTACCCAGTCCAATACTACAAGAGTGAGGACTCACTCCCACAAGAAAGGCATTAATCCCTCTTACAGGGCCCCAGTACCTCTGAACAGTACTATAGTGGGGTCCACACTTCACCAAGAGCTTTGGTGGAAATTGACTACATTCAAGCCATAGCACTCACCAAGGCCGAAAACCTACAAAAAAGCTCCAACACCTACTTGGTTTTACTTCCCACCTCAGCAAGAATATGCTTATCTGATCCTGTCCAGAGAACACATTTGGAGAGAAGAAAAAGAACACATCTTCAAGCCCAAGAACCCTGAGGTCGTACCGCCAAGTGAAAGAAGTGGGAACAAAAAAGAAGAAAGCAGAAAATACTCAAGACAAACTCTAACTATTCCTAAGTGGTCCCAGAACCCTACACGGCATATTGCTACACCTGGAAATCCCTAGTGAGTAGCACGCATATGCACAACCTCTGACAGCTCCCTGGCTTTTCTGCCTCTGGTTGGATCTGGGTTTTCTGCGGCTGGCTGGAGGTCATCTTCCATTGCTTCACTTTAACTCTAGGTGGCAGCAGCAGAACAAAATAGAGAAGAAAAATATGCTTTCAGCGAAATGCGTTCGTGTGTCTACTGTGTAAAATGTTATTTGAAACAAAATATGTCATTTAATTTTTTTTCTTTCAATATAGAAGTACTTCAACAATATTCCAATAATTAAAATCAATGTACAGCTGTCCTCAGATTTGTTCAACTTGTCAGGACACAATTGAGATGATATTTCTAGAGGCCTTTTTCAATAATAAAAATACTCCTTCTTATATTTTACAAATTTACATTTGGAAGCCAAGATGTTGAAGTTAAATATCAAACATACTCTAAGTGGCTAGAAACTCATCTCATAATAATCAAATTATTATGGGGGCCAAATAATCAAATGGCCAGTAGGTAGACATTCCCTAACTGAGAATAAATGAAGTTAAAACAAAGTAAATTTAACTTTTAAAAGTTGTTTCAAACAAAAATATATACACAAAATTTGCCTTTGCATATATTAAACTATAGTTATAAGTATTTAAAGAGAAATAATTATGTTACAAAATGACTATTTTCCACCATCTCTTTCAGATGAGAAGACATCTAATCCCAGAGCAGAAATTGTCCATGAGATTTTAGAATAATGGAAACATTATTTTTTTAAAAAATAAAGACACCTGGAGAATAGCCAGAAGATTAACAGAAAGGTGAAGGTTGTTTCAATTTTCAAAAAGGAGTATCCAGAAAACACAGTTTACTTAACTTGACATTATACCTTGACAGAATTCTAGACTGCATTAAACAGGGAATCCCCCAGGGCTTAGAAAATGCAGTCCAGGTTTTATGTATTACGACTCCAGAGTGTGCAATTCACACCTCCTTATTCATAGATGAATTTATCAAAATGATTTTCTTACACAGGTCATTAAAATGTCTTGGAGAAGGGTTATCTTTTTCTGCTTCACACAAAGGTGCCATTTGTACTAATGGTGGCTCTGTTATCATGAGTCAGAATGGCCTTATTAAGTTAAAGCCCTACCAAACTAACCTTTTCTTTTTGTGCTAGAATTACAGACTTGATAAATTAGAATTAATTAATCAAAATCTGTAGATTACCATTGTTCAACCAATTATTTAACTACATTGATGGAGAGGTAGCAGAGAATAGTGTGAAGGCCCCAAGATTTGGAAATGAGTTTAGCTGCATTTGTAGTTATGCCCTTTACTCATAGCTCTGCTGATGTCAGTGTAAATTGGAAGACAGTTTGGCAACATGAAATTGGAATCTTAATATTTCTTGTTCCCTTAGATCTAATCACTGCACCTGTGAAAACTAATATGTAGGAGAAATCAGAAAAGTGGAAAAATATTTATCCACAAAGAAGCTGATCACAATGTGACTACAATAGTGGACAAACTGGAAATGGCATACAGCAGGAAAATGGTTATATAGATAATACAACATAGGGAGATTCAGTAATTTAATTAGTATTTGTCAAGAGTTTACTACTCATCATCTGTTTTTCTAGGTACTGGAGAGTTGCAGTGAGGATGAGAGATATGGAACCTGACTTCCCTATAATGACAATTTAATGTCAAATATTTAAAAGCAAGAAGCCAACCCCTAAAGTAGTATAGCATCCATTATATAATTTATGTAATACTGTATATGATTATATATGCAGAGAAAATACCAGAAGAAAATGCATTAAAATGTTAATAATGGTTATCTCATTGGTTGTAGTAACTATTATTCACTTTTCTGGATTTTCTACGATGAGTTTGTTACTGCCAAAACTTTTTTCGTTATACACAATGATATTCTAGCAAAGATTGGCTAGGATAAAATGAGTCTTATCTAATAAGGTACTCAAAAGTCAAGATCACTTCATAGTACAAAAGTTACCTACAGGTAAAAAAGCAAACTGCGAAACAGATATGAAGGCAATTTACAAATTATTTTTTGTGGGTCTTGATTTCCATCACAGTGTCCTTTGCAAAGCCTGCATCCTCCTCCGCTTTGGGAAGGACTTTTGCAGGGGGAAGGAATGCCGGCAGCACATTCCACCCAGGTGACACAAGGGGGTGCACAGGCCCTGCTTTCAAATTTCTCTTTGTCCTCATGAAAAGAAGAAAATGGCATTTTATTTGATGGCCTGATAAAATGCTTTAATAAGCTTATTATAGAGTCAACAACATGTTTCTAACCTGAGAGGTCTCTGAGCGCATGAGCCTCTGTATGAACCACCTCTACTTCCCCACATTTATTTCTCAAGAAAAAATACTGCAGGAAAATGAATGGCTTTTGAAAGCACAATTAGCAAAACTGAAGACAGCTTAAATGGCCAAGAACAGATATTATTAAATTACTGCACGTAAATTATAAAATAAGCATTAGAAATGATATTGGCATAAAAATACATTCAAAAGCAATTTATAGAATAACATGTACAAGATAGTCTAATTTTTGCTTAAATATATCATATACATAAATAGAAAACCCCAGAAAGATATATGCCCAAAAATTACTAGTCATTATTCTTGAGAGGTGTTTTACAGGTTATTATTTTATTGCCTTCTCATTTTTGTCTACGGTGAATAAAGATTTGTTTTTAAAACAATGTAATATAT
The DNA here is from genome assembly GCF_053883595.1 of Heterocephalus glaber. NCBI lineage: Eukaryota > Metazoa > Chordata > Mammalia > Rodentia > Bathyergidae > Heterocephalus > Heterocephalus glaber. The sequence continues at coordinate 56,996,650 of NW_028258324.1, forward strand.
GGACACTCTCAAGTAAAAGTATCAGTTATATGACCTTTATAAATTAAAGATGCATATAAATCATTACAAATCATCCTATTTGCCATTTTATGACTACCGCTCTGGTGAAACTCTTGATAGTGCCCATTTCACTCTCAAAGTTTGGAAGATAAGTCACCCTAAAGGTGTATTTTTAAGTGTTTCCCCACAAAGTTAGCAAGACTTGCAGCCTCTGTCTTATATCAATGACCTATTTCCAATCCAAAGGGTCCTAATTCTTGCTCCACCAATGTGCTGAGGTGCAAGACTGGTGCAGAAATTCTGAGATTGTCAGAGCTGCATCAGGATATGCAAGGGAACAGAGTAACCCCAAAAGCCATCTGAGTCCCAGTCAAGACAGAAAGTATTTGACCCTACCACCTCAACACCTTCTAATAGGTCTTTTGGAACAGAACCCAAGCCCTACCAGCATAGACAGTATTTTTCAAAGCACCACTATTGATGGAAAATAAACCACCCTACTACCTTGGTCAAAATTCCTTAGACTGGAATTTTTAAATGCCATTCAAATAACACATAAGAATGGAAAACTTCTGAAATTCATCTAGAGTGTGTTCTGGGATGTACAGCTCAGAGCCTAACCAGGCCTCACATGGAACCACAGCCAGAATTTGGAAAGCATAGCAGCTGTTTTCTCTCTTTCCCTATGTCCTTCTCCTCCTCTTCCTCTTATAAGGTTACATAGTTTCTTGACCCTGCTTCTTTATGCACATTTGTGATATTCTTCTTACTTTGCAGAAGTGCTTATTCTGCTACTCCAGACCCAAAGCCCACGGTCCCCATGGTGAGGCCCCTACTTGTCCTCTCAGGTTTAGCTCCAGCAACAATTACTTAGTAGTAGAACTTCTTAGTCCTAATTAACAAGGAACAGAATCTAACTGATTCAGTATAATAAAAGGATTGGTTCCTCTTGGTGTAGGTGACCACATTATGTCCAGAAAGGAGTGGAATAACAGTACTAAAATGGCCCACCCGTTAAAGGAGAGGGATGTAGTATGGCAGACATCCCTGCAGAAATCTGCTACCTTTCCCTCTTCCAAAGAACATGGCAAGTTCCTCTTCCACAATGACATACTCTGTCTACAAGGCAGAAAAGAAAGTGTTCTTGCCCCATATCATCAGTACTGTATTGTGGCGAAGTTACCAGGGACATCTCAAGCACACTTTTCTCCCTAGCTGCCTCATACTTCCTAATTCTACTGCAAACTTCCAAAGGAATTGGGAACGTAGTCTTTATTCATTTTCTTCCATATCTTAAATCCTATGATGAGGAGTCATAAAGAAGTCACAAGTCACCATTTGAAGAGCAAAATCTTTATCCTCTTGCTTTTTCATCCATTCACTCATGTAACAAACATTTATTGCATTACTACCATATGTCAGGACCTGTGCTTAGTGCTGTGGCACAGATAAGATGTGGTCTTTATCCACAGGCATTCACAATGTACTGAGAGAGTCAAAGAGATAAAAGAATAATTATGTTACAATATGATATGACTTACAACAGAAGTATATGTAAAATGAAGTGAGTGCAGAGAAAAGGGATCTAAATCATTCTTGGAGAAATGTAAAAAGGCATCAGAAAGGAGATTGTATGCCACTCGGATGCTGAAAGAAGACTATTCCTGATGGAGGTGAAGGAGAAGATTCCAAGCTAAAATAACAGTAATTAATAATTGCCATGTACTTAGCATTTGCTGCACATATGCACTGCCACATGGCGTATATGGATTATCTTGTTTAAAACTTGCAACCCACTTGGTCTGTCTGTTGCTCCACTACCCACATGTATCTCACAGTCAGTCAGCCATTTAGAATAAAAGATCCTCAGGAGGATAGAATCATGAACACATAGGAACTTCCAATAAATGCCAATCAATGAACTGCAAACTCTCCATGCTAAAGCACACACTTCTGGAGGAAGTACAACTCTCTGGAAGTCGAGGTAAATCAAAACTCACTCCTAGACATTTGTCTTAAGGAAAAATTGAAAATTTAGACAAAGTTACAGTTAGAAGAATGTTCATCTCAGTATTATTCATAATAATCTAAAATGTCCAATAGTGTTTTCATAAGAAGTGATGTTGTAGAAGTATATTTATTAAATGGAAATATATCCATAACAAATTCTTAAAAATCAGTATATAAGCATAATAAATAGAATAATCCCAATTATGTTGTATGTATGTAAATATATAATTACGTATATTTAAATTAAAATGTACATATACATTTTAAATGTATGTATAGTCTATGGTTTGTAGCTATGTTTTACTTTATGTATATATTTTAGTTTATATGTACATATATACACTTATATGATTATGTGTGAATATACAGCTGCTCCTAGACTTAGGGTGATACCTAATAAATCCATTATAAGTTCAAAATATCACAAGTGAAAAGTGTATGTAATACACCTAACTTTCTGATCACTACAGCTGAACAACACAGAACACTGTAGAATCCATTGGTTACCTGTTAGGATTTTGTGATGGAGTTGCAGTTCACTACCCCTGCCCAGCACCACACAAGAGAGCATCACACCTCATATTGCTACCCTGGGAGAAAATTGAAATTCAAAGTGTAGTTCCCACTGAATGTGTATGATATTCCCAGCATGATAAAGCTGAAAACTGAAAGTTGGACCACCACAAGTTAGGAGCTGTGTACACTTATACATCAAACTAGGAAGATGCACTAAAATTTACCAGTGGACTTTCTGGTCAAGAATTGGAGGATTCAATTATCTTTATTTTGACTCATTTCTATTTTCAAATTTTTCTACACAGGATTATATCCTGTGTGTAAATAAAACAAAATGAGAGCTTTGAATGCTATGTATTCATAGCAACTAATAATGTAATTATTTGTTTACATTTGCAAAGCCACAGAACAAAATCTCAGTGTGTTACCTGCATACAACATTAAATTACTTACTCACTTATATATGAGTGGTATCTCAGAAAGCTGTGATAATTTTTGCAGTGAACATATTTTTGTAGAGGTTGCGTATATATCCAAATTATGTCTTTTCAAATAAGGCTGAAGAAGCCAAAAGAGAGAAGTTTCCAATCTGCCACTTATCAGTAATCTGAGTTTGGATAAGTCACCTCACTTCTCTAAGCTTCAGATTGGTTATCTTTTTTTTTTTTTTTTTTTTTGGTGCCAAGGATCCTTGCACTTGTGAGACAGGTGGCAGAACCACTGAACCAAATCCCCAGCTGGTTATCTATTTTTAAAAAAGGAAATGATAACCTATATTACAAGTTCTTGTCAAAATTGAAAGAATGTCCTCATGAGAGTCAGTGGAATTTTAACTAATATCACATACTAGGTCCTTCAGTGCTTCTTTTGAGAATCTTCTAATTTTTAAGAATGTCAAGTGACTTTATACATCACAGTTACTCTCTGTTATTCAATCATACACAGTCCAGGAGGCATTGCCAATCCAGGAAAATTGCACTGTTCTCATTCATGGGTTTGACCACTGCTCTTACAGCTTTGGAGATCTACCATAAAGAAGGAATTTCACATTGCTACTTGAAACCTTTTGTGAAACTGATTCAAGCTTCTTAATATATTTAATTGCCCCCATGCAGCAAATTGCTAATCCTGGCAGAATAGTCAATAATACTCCTGCTAATTTTAACTCCCTTGTCTTTTTGTATCCATTTGCCCAAGGATCCAAAACTAAAATCATTCTCCCCACTGTGGTCAGAGTCAGTTTTTTTAGTCATTGAAATTCCTTTTCAGTCCAGCTCCTTATGCCCTCCCTAATCTAGAAACCACTTTTAAACATGCTGACCACAAGATTTTATTTAAACCTCATCTCATCTGTTGAGTTCTATCTCTGTCTCTTAGGGCTTCATAAAACACCTGTTCTGCTTACTGTACATTATTAAAAGCTACAATGTACAACATAAGGGTCTTTATAGGAAAGCATTTCTTTACAATAAAACTCTTTTTTACTTTTTCATGCTCATAGACTTCCTCTCAAATGAACTTTTGACAAATACACGTGCAATCCTTATTAACAAAGCTGTAAGCACACTCACTTTGGAAAGACCAATAAGATCCTAATTTTGGACTCTTGATCTTTTGGCATCTGTGAATTTGAAAGATGATACTAGAGGTGAGCTTATAACAGTGTGTTCTAGTCTTCTCTGGGTCTCTGACACTATTATGAATGCACTAGGACACTCCTGAAGGGTGTCTGCCTCCCACACTGCCTGTCATCCATGGCCCAGTCAACTCTTCATACACTCTCATCCTCGACCCTTAACCCTTATCAGGGTGGACAGGAATAGCAACTGCAAAGGGAAGCTGAACTCTAAGTGCTCTTCTTTGTTTATTAAATGATAGTTCAACAGTCATAGCCGTCAAAATTTGTGTTTGTAATCGCTTATAAATTATATTGCCTTCCTTTTAGACCATACATTTTGCCCACTGTTTACCTTTTATCTAAGTTAGAGCTTGCTACCAAGTAGATGCTGAATAAGGGCTTACTAAGTAAATGAATCCACTCTCTCAATCATGGATCCCAAAATTAATCAAAGGAGTTTGTGAAGAGAGTAACTGAACAAATCAATTCCAGAGCATACAGTGCACTAATGCCAAGCAAAGTTTGACCACTGGAATATGAACCAAGCCCCACTGTCACCCACAATAAAAATGTCTTCACAATGACAAAAGGGTTATATTCAAATAAAATATTAAATTACATTATGTTTGAATCAGTGGGCCGGTATCTAACATACTTTTCATTTTTTCTAATTTTTAATTTTATTGATACGTTTTAGATATACATAATGATAACATTCATCATAGAGAAATTGTATATGTACATAATATATCTTGCTTCTTTTTTTTATTCCCCTCCCCTTCTTCAAACTGCTCTTCCCCTCCGTGTTTACAAAAGCTTTGTTTCCATTTTTTTCTTGTCCGTCTTTCCTTTTTTCCTCCCCCACCTCCCTTGTTCACCTTCCCATTTGAACATTTTTGTCTCAATTCCCAATATCCACAATGGCTCCCACCAGTTGAGATGGATTCCTTTTCTCCACAGCCCAGCCAGCATTTGTTATTTGTTGATTTCTTGATGATAGCTGTCCTTTCTGGAGTGAGATGAAATCTCAGCATTGTTTTAATTTGCATCTCTGTAATAACCAGTGAAGCTGAACATTTTTTTCACATCTATATTTGCAATTTCTACTTCTTCATCTGAGAAGTGTCTATTCATTTCCGATCCTCATTTTTTTCATTGAGTCTTTAAGTTTCGGGGAGAGGTCTGATTTTTTTGTGAGTTCTTTATATATCCTAGGTATTAGTCCTTTGAAGGACAGCTGGCAAAAATATTTTCCCACTTTATGAGTCACCTCTTCACTCTGTTGGTGGTATCTTTGGCTGTGCAAAAGCTCTTTAATAAGATGAGATCCCAGTTGATGATTCTCTGTGATATTTCCTGTGGGATCAGGGTTTTGTTCATAAAGTCTTTGCCTACACCAATGTCTTCAAGAGTTCTACCTATTCTATCTTCCAGAAGATTTAGTGTTCTATTTTAATATTTAGATCTTTGATCTATTTTGATTTTAGTTTAGTGCATGGTGAAACATATAGGTCTAGTTTTAATCTTCAGCATGTGGAAAGCCAGTTTTCCCAGTCCCATTTATTCAAGGGGCTATCTTTCTTCCAATGAAGGTGTTTGTCTCCTTTGTCAAAGATAAGGTGGCTGAGTATGTTTGGAGTTGTTTCTGCATGTTCTAATCTGTTCCACTGATCCTCTGGTCCGATTTTTTGGCTAGGTATTTTTGTTTTGTTTTGCTTATCATAGTAGCTTGTAGTATAATTTCAAGTCAGGGATTGTGATGCCCCCTGCCTTGCCTTTGTTGCCCAGAATTGCTTTTGCTACTCTAGGTCTCTTCTGGTTCCAAATGAATTTTAGGATTGTTTTCTCTAATTCTATGAGGTATGCTGTTGGTATTTTGATCGAGATTGCATTAAATCTGTATAACAATTTTGGAAGTATGGCCATTTTCACTATATTGGTTCTTCCTACCAAAACACAAGGGTTATCTTTCCATTTTCTGATATCCTCTTTGATCTCCTCTTTCAGTGTACTGTAGTTTTCAGTGTAAAGGTCTTTTACGTCCTTCATTAGGTTGATTCCTAAGTATTTCATTTTTTGGGGTGTTATTGTGAAAGGTGTTGTTTTCCCAATTTCTTTCTCAGGGAATTTGTTACTCGATGACAGGAATGCTATTGATTTTTGAGTGTTGACTTTGTATCTAGTGACACTACTGAATTTGGTTATTAAATCCAAAAGTCTTTTTGGGGTCTTCTGTGTAGAGTATAATGTCATCTGCAAATAATGATAATTTAACTTCGTCCTTTCCTATCTTTGTTCCTTTTATTTCTTTCTCTTGTCTAATTGCTCTGGCTACTGGTTCCAAAACTACATTGAAAAATAGTGGTGGTAGTGGACGTCCTTGTCTTGTTGTTGATTTTAGAGTAAAAGCTGTCAGTTTTTATCCATTTAGTATGATGTTGGCTGTTGGTTTATCATAGATGGCTTTTGTCAGATTGAGATAAAGACCATCTATTCCAATTTTCTGTAAGATTTTTATCACAAATGGGTGTTGGGCTTTGAAAAAAAGGCGCTTTTTTGCATCTATTGAGATGATCATATGATTTTTGTCTTTCGTTCTGTTAATATGGTGTATTACATTTATTGATTTGCATATGTTGAACCATCCCTGCATCCCTAGGATGAATCCTATTTGGTCATGGCATGTAATCTTCTTAATGATTTGCTGCATTCTGTTTGCCAGTATCTTCTTGAGGATTTTTGCATCTACGTTCATTAGGGAGGTTGGCCTGTTGTTCTCTTTTTTACTTGGGTCCTTCTCTGGTTTTGGTATCACGGTAATGCTTGCTTCTAGGAATGAATTTGGAAGTATTGCTTCCCTTTCGATTTCATTAAAGAGCTTGAGAAGTAGCAGCATTAGGTCTTCTCTAAATTTGTTTTAGAATTCAGCAGTGAATCCATCAGGACATGGGGTTTTTTTGTTGGTTTTGTAGGTTTTTAATTACATCTTCAATTTCAATGCCTGATATTGGTTTCAGAGTATTTTGGAGTGCTGGTTTGGTAGTCCTGAATTTCCTCATGTCTATGTCATGGAAGTGTTATTTCTCCATCAATTTTGAAAGATAGTTTTCTGGATTACATCAATTTGCCTTGGAGGTTGTTTTCTTTTGAGCCCTGTAATACTTCACTCACTCCAAGCTCTCCTTGACTTCAAGGTTTATGTTGAAAAGTCTGTTGTTATTCTGATGGGCTTTCCTTTATAGGTGATTTGTTTTTCTCTATCAGCTTCTAAAATTCTGTTCTTCAGCTGAATTTCTAGAATCCTATTATATGCTTTAGTGTCGTTTTTTATCATGTCTAATTAGAGTTCTATATGCCTCACTTATCTGTATGTCAGGTTCTTTTTCCATGCTTGGGAAGATTTCTGCCATTATTCTGTGAACAGGTTATGTCATTTGTGCTGTCTCCTGCTTTTCCTTGACTCCCATTGATCTTAATGTTATTATACTTTGCATCATCTAGCATCTTTTGGATTGATTTTTCACTGTTCCTTGCTATTTTAAGCAATCTTTCTTTTCAAAATAAAAAGAAATCTTTCTTTTCATGATTGTTAACCACAATCCTGTCTTCTATATCTGATATTTTGTCCTTACATTAGCTCATTCTGCTTCATATACTTTTGATGAAATTTTTAATCTCCTGGATATCTATTTGAATCTGTTTCATAGATTCCATTTCTTTCCCATGTTGGGAATTCATAGTTTCCATCATTTTCCTAAGCTCCTCTACTTTTTTATCTGTATCTGTTCTAAAGTCACTAACCAAGTCTTTCATTATGGTCACCATCTCTGTGGTTATCTGACAAATTATTTCTGATTTGATTTTTTTCTAGAGCCTCATTTATCTGCTTTGTTACTTCCTCTGTTACAATTTCAGAGAGTTCAGGTGTATGGCTTTCAAATTATTCCATCTCGTTGCCCCCTGGGTTTGCTTTCAGTGAGCTGGAAGTCTGGGTTGCATCTTGTTTAAGTGCCTTCTTATTTTCTTTCTTTTGTTTTTTTAGTTGAATTCCTAGGTTGGTAGTTGTATGTTGCTTATGGAAAGTACATTTATTGCTAGTATTTAGAAGCCTTAGGACATGACTACTTCTCAGAGATGATTTCAGGTGTAGCCAGCTTTTGTGTTTTAAGTCTGTTGCAAGATCCTACCCCTTCAATTTATTGGGGATGAGAAATTGTTGCCTATTTGGCCTAGCCCCTGGTTTTTTGACACTGGACTATAGTATTGTTTATGACCTTTATGCAATCTCAGTCTTGGCATACCAGAAAGAACAACTGATTAGAACAATTATGTCACTTTGGCTAAAGTAGTATAGTTAGCCATAACAATAGCATCAAACTCAGCCTAGAAAATGAAAAACTGATAACTATTGATTTGCTACCTTTTACTATGTGTGTATGTTTGTGGTTTTCTAATAAAATCTTTAAAAACCCAGAAAATTGTATACAGTAAATATGCTTTCAATATGGCAATTTTACTCTCAGGGGAGAAAATTTAAAAGGGGTTAGGGAGAAAATAGAGGAATAAAAGAAGAGAAAGAGATTAGAAGCAAGGCAAAGGAAGATTATACAAACTTTGGGAAACTAATGAAGACATGAAGGAGAGAAGAAAGAAATATAAACAAGAACAGAACAGAATAACAACAAAATAACTAGAAATAATGTTCACTCTCATAAAAACAAGAAAAAATATCAAGAATAAAGGAAACAAAACATAAATAAAAAGAAGAAAAAAAAAGTCCACTTCAAGGTGTGTCTCTACTGCCACTTGTTGACAGTGTGGGCAGAGCCAGCTGATTAATCCCATCAAGCCAGCTTTAGATTTATGGCAGGGTAGTAGATAATCCCAGCAAGCCTGCACCTCTAGTTCCACTGAAATTCAGGCTGGTTTCTGGCTATGAAGATGGGACCAAATTTGTTCGGGCTGCAACACTCCATGTGCCTCCTGCTGGCTTGAACTCTGCTCCTTGACCTCCTGCAGACTTGAACTTGGTTCTGCCTCACTCTGACACCGGGAGCTGTTGGAAGGAGCCTAAAGTTGCTGAGTTCTGAGCTCAGTTGGCCCCTCTCCAAGATGGCTACCAGCCAATTGCCCTCTCCTAGGGGACATCTGAACCTGAATAATAATAAATTCCCTATGATGAATGTGATCAATATGTACCACAAATATGTACTAATAAAACAAAGCTTTTTAAAAAAAGAATGATTGAGTTTTTAGCTGGACATGTGTCCTAAGCCTGGGACCCCAAGGCAGGAGGATCCCAAGTTCAAGCCCAGCCTAGGCAATTCAGCAACTTAGTGAGACCCTGCCTCAAAATGAAAAGTAAAACGGGATAGGATGCCAAGATCCTGGGTTCACTCTCCAGTGCTGAAAGAAAAACAAATAGAATGACTGAAAGAAATTGTGCTATATTCTCTTTATTTTTTATTATTTACAAATAATCAAAATCTCCAAATAAATTTTCTATAAGAGTAAGAATTACTTTTATAATTGGAAAAAGTAAATATCATTTAAAAATAAAACAAGGGTGCAGATCACTAAGAGGCTTTCCTCACATCTGTGACTCCAGTTTAGAAGTGATGGCTAAAGTCACAGCAAAAACCTCCACCACCTCACAGACACCTGACCTCTCTGAACCTGCAGCACAGATCCCTGGCTGAGTTCCAGTCAGAGTAAATGAATCAACAGGAGCCTTTTACTGTGGGAAATTCCATGTTTTCTTTGTTCATACATTATTGTGGCTATTCACAGTAAGACTTAACAAGTCAAGACTTACCTTTCAAAAAAGAAACTCAACTTTGACAAATCATGATAAATACAGTTCTGAATTTGTTTGCATGACTGAGCCAAGACTCAAGTCCATCAGACAGGAAATGTCCCTGAGGGGAGTCTCACACAAAAACAAACATATTATTTAAAAATTCACATTTTACTGTTTTCCTTTCACTACCCATGCCTGAGCATCCCCTGGTCAGGGGCAGGTAAACAATTAATGACTTGATCTTACGGAAATTAAATTTAAAAGTCTACATTTTTTCCCATTTCCCTTCCCTCCCTTCCACCCCTCCACTCCTCACTATTTACAAAAGGTTTCTTTCCATTACTTCCTTCTTTTCTCATTTGTACAGGTACAAATTCCCTATGAGGAATGTGATCATAAGGTACACTTAAATTGTACCAATAAACTCAATAAGCGGGGGGAAACAATTGAGGGGAACAAAAAATGATTGCAATACAGAGTGATGGATTGGTGGATGTTACCTTGAAAGTAAATTTGATAGGCTTTAGAATTCTTGGGAAAGAAAGTGACAGCAGTTCTAAAGAGTTGGCAAACACAATTTAGAAGGTAATAAACTATACTAAAGTCTCTTTGTCAATCTCCAAATGCTTTATTTTATTTTTGGTACTGGAAATTGAACTTAGGGCCTCACACTTGTCAGGCAGGTGCTGTGCCATTGACCTACAACCCTGGCCCAAGTAAATAATCTTGGAGTGATCGTTTCTTCATTTTTCTTTTTGGTACTGGGAATTCCAAATGCTTTAGAACTTAACAAGATTTTTATTTATCATTGTGTAGTACATGCATGACCAGCATTGGTATTACTTGGAAGCTTTTCAAAATATAGAATTTTGAGCTCCAAAGCTCTTAAAATCCTTCAATGGCTTCTTATAGATACCATGTTATTGTTTGTTAAAATCAGCAATGGACACTGAAAATTAAAGAAGAAAATAGGAGGACGAAGAGGAGGAGGAAGAGGAGGAGGAGGAAGAAGAAATAATAAAAGAAAATGGCAGTATAAGTTCTGAGGAAGTAGACCTGTATGGCTCTCTATGTGAGTTTATGTGTCTGTCTCTCTGTCAATCTGTCTGATTGATTATATGTAATCTATGTTATCACACTGACCTTTTCATCAGTTATCTGACCACAATAACATTGATGAAAATGTGCCCCAAAAGTGTGGCTTAAAATGCTGAACAAGTCACTTACAGATATGCACACTGTATAAAGATTGTCTACACTGTTGTGGTGGAACAACTAATGGTCAACTTGGAACACCCAGATGAGCTAAATCAGTGTGGTCTGGGCATGGAAGACCAACCTGAGGACTGTTGCCAATGGCGTAAAAAGAGAACTGGAGGGAAAAATCATGGGCTGTTGATTTTCTAGGAGAAGCTTGCTGCAGTTGGTTTTCCTGATGCAAATTTGGCTAGTCTCATCAGAGGAGAAGCTTAGGTCCTCACTGTCGCTGAGAATGGCTATTGTTCTAGTTGGGGGAGCTCTGCTAGTGCCCTTAGCTTAGTGGCACAAATTCTTCACTCTGCTGGTACAGGCTTTCTACCTTCCAGCCTTTGGGCCTTCCCAGAGCAGATCCTCTATACAGACTTGCATGAGCTATTGCTGTGGGCTCCAGGCCACTGGATGGACTCATGGAGGACACTGCCTTGGACTCTAGGCCTTCAGCTGGACTTGTGCAGGACATTGCTATGGGATCCAGGCCCTCAACTGGATTCTTTGGGTCTCTAATGTGCAGCTAGGTCTCTTGCACTCCCCCGCAATTGAATTTTTGGGTGGCTATTATAAAATAATCCTATAAATTATGTGTCCAGTGTTAAATCTATTTCCCTTGCAAACCCTGACTACAACAACTGGCAAAAAAAAAGTCTACATTTTGAGAAAGAGAAATTTAGTAGACAAAATTATCTTCCCTTTAGGAAAGCAATCAGCTTTAATCAAAGAGAAGCCAATCACTTGACCTGTTGTAGGTGTTTTTTTCAAACACAAAAGGATACAGAACATTCATCATCTATGGTAATAAATAAAAAATATTCAGTGAACTCTATGCCACAGGGATAATATTGATCAGATGATTTTAGACAATATTAATTGAGATAATGTATGTGAAAAATGACTACAGAATCCAGAAGTAAATTAGTGTTTTGTAAAGGCTAGGGTTGACTTTATGGAGCATAGGGAGTTTTTTGGAATGATGGAGCTATTCCACAATTAAGTTGTGTATTTGTGTCCATGGATCAAAACTTGTAGAGTGAGTGGGGCCGGGGATTTAGCCCAGTGGTTCTGCCGCCTGCCTTGCAAGCGCAAGGTCCCAAGTTCGATCCCCAGTACCAGAAATAAAAAAACTTGTAGAGTGAATATTACTGTATCTAATTAAATCTTAATAAAAAAATATTTAAATGCCTAGCAATAGTAAGTAATCAATAAAAGAGGTACAGAAATGAGTTTTCACTTTAAATATTGTGTCAAGTTCTTCAAAAATGAAAGTGCCAGTGTATACAGTATATCTAAATTTCATACTCATTTTCTGAAAGCTGACATCCTCAGTCTGATAAGACTCAATGCCTATAAATTGTGTTTCTCTCATTCCTCACTGATAAGACAGAGTTTTAACGATTGGTGGCCAGGAAAGTCATGTCAGGTCTATTTCTAGTATGGAGGTAGAAAAGAAACTTTTTCAAGTCAAATGACTCAACAACAATGTATTTAATAGGACTTTTTAAATTGAAAGCTGAAAAAAATAAATAAAATGAAAGAGAGGGCTAAAAGCTACAGAGCCATAATAATCTTCAGGTCACAGTCATAACTGGCAGGGACACTTGAATAAGTGAAGCACAAAACCTCACAATTCTTGGGGACTTTGAAGGACATGATTCCATAGATATGTGACTGGGTAGTTAGTAGCACACTAGATATGTGGCAGCCACAGAAGCAGACAGTAGTAAAATAGGTCACACAGTGGAGGAAAACTTTGCAAACTAAAACTCTAGAATTTTATAGGTTTATTCACTCCTATATTGGCAAAATGTTAATGTTTCTTGAGTTGTTCCTTATAATAGAAGGAACTTTACTAAATGTTTTCCATGTATTACCAAGAATAATTTATTGCTGTGCTATTAGCCCTGTTTTACAGATAAGAAAGTTGAGGCAAAGAAGTCAAGTTACTTACTCAAAGTTACAAAGCTGATAAGTATGGCAGAGTTGGGATTTGAGTCCTTTCTTAGAATTCCTGCTCCTAACCACCATGTATTCTGACAGCAATGTAATAGCTACTGAAGAAAAATATTTCTTTCTTTAATATTGTAAAAACACCTTGTAAAGGGGGGCAGATTGACTAGAAATTTCAAGGTGTTTTGGAGTTTTAGACAAGTTCCAGAGGGCTATGTCTGTAATGTGGGGTTAAATATGGCTGCTGCTACTTCTCCTTCTCTTTCTTCTCCTTTTCCTACTCCTTGTTCTTCTCCTTCTCCTCCTTCTTCTTCCTCTTCCTCTTCTTCTCTTCCTCCTCCTCCTCCTTTTTTATTCACTCTTTTTTCTTAGGGAGAGAATAGTAAAACATCACAGAGGAGTTGGCAGCAAGAACTGTTCTTACAGCCTCAACGCAAGGCACTCTGACCTTGCGATTTCACATGTAGGAATAACAGGAATAACAGGTACCAGTTTGTAGACTTCTAATACTGTTTATATTACAGCCAAGTTTTATCTTTTTCTTTTTTGCTGTTGTTGTTGCTCTTGTTCTTGTACTAGAGGTTGAACCTAGGATCTTCATACTGAACTGTGTCTCCATCATTCATTTATTCATTTATTTGCAGGTTCTTGCTAAATTGCTAAATTGTTCAAGCTACCTCATCTTCCCACTCTTCTGGAATTACAGTTATACACCACTACACCTAGCTGATGGAAGTTATATGCTTAAATTAAATACATTAGAAATCCTAAATTTAAAAATACAAACATGCATATACATGTACAAATCACAAGCAAATTATCTAAAGCCATAAAAGAAACACAGGCATTCACAATATTGAATCAGAAACGTGTTTTCAGATAATTGATGTTGTTCACAAGATAATAATCTATTACAACCATATATTGTTATATCTTTGTCTATCAATATTACATTTACTATCGCATTGATCTTCCCACAATTTTATGAGGTAAATAAGCAAGAATTGCTGTATTTTTTTAAAGTAACATCAATTTTTATCTGGTTACCAACCTAAGATAGATTTCCTACAAATAATGTGGGAAATAGAATAGAGAAGAAGTAAGGGACTTTTCTCCATTGCTTTACTGAAGAAATTTGAGTCAGAAAGATTCAGTTGCTGACTCGGGGTCTATCATCTAGAAGGTGACAGAGCTAGGATCGAAAACTTGTTGACTCCAAGATTCCAACAGTACCTAGCATGCGCCGACTTGGTGTCAACCCCCTTGATGACAGCATCCATGGTTCTATAGTGTCCCTTGGCTTATAAACAGAAGAAAAGGCTAGAATTTTACAACCAAAAACTTCTGTGGGAATCTAGACCAGAAGAAAGTAATAAAACTTTCTTTCATTTTAAGAAGAATGTCTAATTTGCTACATAAAGCAGAATCTTCTTTCCCAAAGGCTCTTGAAGCTATTTGATGGTCCTTGAACTCAACAATCACTTTACTACTAGTGGGGCCTTCCCTCTACTGTGGATTGGAGCTAATCTGAGACCAGTTTCTCCCATAAATGGCCATACTTATTTTATAAGATGTAAACATTACTATATGCAGCTAATGGAGTCTATTGATGCCTGGGGGGAAGGGATGGATGTAGACCAGTTTGGAGAACTATTTAACAGTTTCCAGAAGCTCAGTCTTGCCGCTGACACTGTGGTGAAATGATTAGCATTAAACTCTACTTGACAATTTTTAGAAAACTGACTTTTAGTGAACTGACATAGAGACATTTGTTCCAAGTGTCAGCCTTATAATAAAATTTTTTTGTCTGCAACTGTAGTCATGGATACACTATGTAATAGGTTTCCCAAGGCTGCTGTGACAAGGTACTACCAACTGCTTGGTTAAAACCATAGAATTTATTATTTCATGGTTTTGGAATCTCTAAGTCTGAAACCAAAGTGTTAGCTCAGTTGGTTCATGTTCTGAGGTACTGAGCATCAGGACCTTAATGTCTCTGTGGGGGTGGACAGTATGAAGGTTAACTTTATGTGTTATCTTGAAGATTGTTTTTGGATGAGACTAACATTTAAATTAGTAAACTGTGTACTGCATATTCCCCTCCTTAATGTGAATGAGGCTTAGCAAATTAGTTAATAGAACAAAAAAACTGGCCTTCCCTAGAAAGAGGAAAATCTCTTGACAGTTTTTAGCAGAGAGGCTTCAGACTTCATCTGCACCATCAGCTCTCTGGGTCTCCAGCCTACTGGCCTGTGCTGCATGTATTAGACTTGGAACCCTCCATAATTGTATCTGCCAATTCCTCATTACAAATCACACATGCTCACTTGTGCGTGCATGAACATACACACTCTAATGGTCCTGTTTCTCCAGAGAACCCTGACAAATATAGAGAGAGACACAGTTCAGTTCATAACACAGTCCCAAGGACAAACACCCTAGTAAGATTGAAAAGAGACATGCATCATACATCATAGAACTTTAAAACTTGTGATCTATTACCATAGTACTTCATTGGTGGTGTATGATAAGTTAATATCTTTTGTATAGACATCTTTTTTTCTTTCTTTTTGTGTTTTGTTTTGTTTTGTTTTTGAGACAAGGTCTCACCATGTAGTTCAGGCTAGCCTTGAACTTACTAGATAGTCCAGGCTGGCCTCAAACTCATGGCAATCCTCCTGCCTCAGCCTCCTGAGTGCTGGGATTACAGGTGTGCACCACCACACCAGGCCTGTATAGTTACTTTGAGAATGGTACAGTTATACTTTTCTGGTGTTGCAAGTGTGAAAGAGATCTCTTTGAAATATACCATACATTTTTCAGCCCTGTTTTGGAATTTATTTCTATTTTAATATACTGGAAACCTCAACAACTGCAAATAACATAGATCATTCTGAACCTCTCAGACTCCACTCCCTTTTGTTTCCTATTGCCCAGAAATCCTTTCTTATTCCTGCCTATTGGCCTTTACACATAATCTTCTACTTTCTCTCCACCAGGTCGCATTTATCACCTATCCTAAAACATCTTACTAAATAAACTCCAACTGTATTTAACCATTGTCCAATTAATTGTATATTTAACTTGTTCTAGTACAAGAAAAATTTTCTCCTTCTTCTACTTTCCACACTATATTTGCCAGACTCCTTTAAAGTTAAGTGTATTTTTGTGACAAAGTTCTCTCCAGTGGCCTATAGACCAGACTAAGGTATTTGGATTCTAAAGTACAGCAGGAGGCCACTAAAGTATCAGGAGCAGATAAGTGATATGATTCCATTTATCTTGGAAAGATTCCTCTGCCTGATCTCTAGAGAATGGATAAGAGAAGGCAAAAATGGATGCAGCCAGACAAAACAGGAAGCCAAAATATCAATCCAGATAAGAGGATTATAGATTTATCTGGAATCCTTACAAGTGAGGCTAATAAGAACAAAAATCAAAACCTTGGTAATGTGTGAGATATGGGGAACAGGGAAGGAGGGGAGGAAGGAAATGTCTAAAAAATAGAAAGTGATGATCGATTTTACACATAAGATAAATGCCAGTGAGATCTATAGTGAGGTAACATTTTTCACCTATTTGGGAAAAATCCAAAATCTTGACATTTTCTGTTTGTGAGACTTGAGGAAACATTCTTACTTAATGTTGGAGGGATTGCCAAATGGTACAGTCTCTTTCAAAGACAAATTAACAACACAAGCATTTATCTTTTGAGCCACAATCCCACTTCTAAAATGTCTCCCAAAGATAAACTGGCAAATATACAAAATTGACACATGCACAAAGATATTCAGCCCAGAAATATCTGTAATAGCAACCAATGAATCTATTACAGCTGGCTTGTATCCACTTGCAAGAAACAACTGTTTGTTTTTTGGTTTTTGGTTTTGGTTTTTTCGGGGGTTTTTTTTTTTTGACTGGGGATTGAACTCAGGACTTTGCGCTTGTGAGGCAGCCACTGCACCACTGAGCTAAATCCTTGGCCGAGCTGTTAAATTTTCAGAAATTTAGTAAGCTATTTGTTAAATACAGCCATTGTTAGAAATTAAATTACATAAACACAATAAATGTTAAAAACAAAGGTAACACATATTCAAAATCCATCATTTCTTAATTGTTTTACAATACTTTATTATTATTTATGCTTTTTAAGGTTATTTACATGTATTATATTTGAATGTTGGAAATGTGATATAATGATATGCTACTGTACATCACTTCCCAACTTCAGTCAGTAAATTTTGTTGGTAGCTTGAAATCAGCTATGGCAGGAAAGTTCACAGTGACCAAAGAAATTTTTTTCAGAAAATTTTCCTTACTGAGAACTGATTGTTAAACATTTACCAGTGTGAAACTGGAAACAATGCAAACCTCCATCACGAGTTCTGGTTGAATAAACCATGATCCATCCACTCAATTAAGTATTATGAAACTATACAAGAAAGTAAGTCTATTTTCATATAATGCTATAAAAGTGATCTCCAGATATATAGGCAGTGAAAAAAAAGCAAGTTGAATGATGGTATATTACCATTTATTTTTAAAAGGAGGGAGAATACAAAAACATGTTTTTGCTTACTTTTTTAATAGCAAGATAAAGCATAAAGATTCTTAAATGACTACGTGTAGGGAGAGGAAAGAAATTGTAAATAAAAGATAGGGATAGATGATAGACTTCCTTTTTTGAAGGTTACATAAATATTTATTTTTTTGTTTTGTTTTATTTTATTTTTTTAAGAGTAGCAAATTTACTGAGCGAGAGGCAGCACCTGAAAGTCAGGAGAGGACCTGGAAAGCAGCTTCCCCTACATAAATATTTAATAGAAGTCAGGAAAGAAGAAAAAATGGACAGAAAATATATGAAGCAAATAAAACAAAAATTAAGGTAGTAAACAACCCAACCATATAAATCATTCTATCAAACATAAATGGAGTATAGATTCCAAGTAATAATCAGAAATTCTCAGACTGGAAAACAGACCTATTATATGCAATTAATGAAAGATATATTTTTATTAGTCCATGTTTGTAGTACATAATGTTGACACTCCTTGTGTGGAGTTGGTGCATGCACATAACATCTTAATTCCTTCTTTCATCCCCTGTCTTTCCTTCTTTAAATACAGTTTGGTAGGTTTCTTTGGAACTATTCCACTGTGTTATGTAATTAAAATTAAGATTTAATTTAAAAATAAATCTCTAAAAATATAAAGCAAAGTGAAATAAATCTGTGCACTGAGTTGATGGCATAATCACATAGCGAAATGATTCAAATGAATTGAAAATACAATAATTTTATTTCCTCATTTAATATGCCCTAAAAATAATAAGAAATACATGAAATGTAAAAAAATTCTTCAACGATTTTCATTAATTGTATTGTTAATGGTAACATTGGTTGTTTTACTTATTTTTTGGGTACCTGGGTGTGGCACCACTGAGCTACATCCCCGGCCCAGTGATAACATTGGTTGTGTTACTCTGAAACTTTTTTATATTATCTATGATAAAGAAAATAAGTAATTAGCCAGACATGGTGACACGTTCCAGTAAGCCCAGCACTCCGGGAGGCTGATGCAGAAAGATCACAAGTTTAAGCATGGCCTGGGCAATGTAGCAACCTAGTAAGACCCTATTTCAAACTAAAAAAATTTTTAAAAACCTGGGGACACAGCTCAGTGTGAGGGTCCTGATTTCAATCCCCAGTACAAAAAAAAAAAGACAGAAAAAAAAATTACATTTACACTATTAAAGACCAGTACTTTTAACGATAGCAGAAAGGACACAAATTAAAAATCAAAAAGTTAAGTAAAACATATTGCAATTTCAAAACTAACTTTAAGATGTTAGGAACTCATATTTTCTCTTTAAAAAGCTTTATGTACTCTTAGCTGTGTCCACTGAGCAAGTCTAGAAAGAATTACCACTGCAGCAGCAATGACCACTCCTAAAAATTCAGATTGTGGCTCCTAAACAGCAGTTAGTCCCTTGGAGAAATGGACGGCCTCGGTACTTGAGCAGCACATGTCTCAAATGATTTTGAAACATCTTAAAAGAAAATAAGGAAGGGCCGAGGATTTAGCTCAGTGGTTTCACCACTTGCTGTGCAAGTGCAAGGACCTGAGTTCAATCCCCAATACCAAAATAAACAAATAAATACATAAATAAATAAATAAGGAAGCTGTCAAAGACTATTGAGGTTTGTTGAAAGGGCTCGGGAGTCAAACTGAAGAAGCTCCTATTACTTTAAGATGTTATAATTTGAACATCAATAAAAATAATTATTACAATGGATTGAAACACTCAAAACTTTTTTTAAAGTTCATTGCTCACCTATGAAAGATATAGAATTAACATCATGCTGAAAGCTGATAAACAAGGGGAAAAAACTAAGTATGTAGTGTTTTTTAAATGGAAGTTACTACTGGGCAACCAGAAGTGGTGAGAAATTTCTCTTATCAAAAATACTTCAACGGGGCTGGGGATTTAGCTCAGTGGTTCTGGTGCCCACTCTGCAAGCACAAGATCCCAAGTTTGATTCTCGGTACAAAAAAAAAAAAATTCAACCAATAAGTGAAAGAGTAATAAAAAGAGAATATTAACATTATGTAACCACCAATGTTATAATGGATCTATTCTAAACAGTGACCATCACTGGGTGTTAATATCACAAAACTGAGTTATAGCCAGATTTTACGTGCTTCCCGATGAAAGTGCCCAACACTTCCCATGCAGAATCCTTATCAGAAAAGCAAACCTGGCTGTAATCCTAGCTACTCCAGGAAACTGAGGCAGGAGGCTCTCAACTTCAAGGGCAGCCTGAGCAACATAGTGAAACCCTATGTCAAAATAAAATTTACAAAGAGTGGTAGGGGCAGTGGAGATGTCTCTAGTGGTTGAATGCTTCTCCAGCCTGAAGTGGTGAGTTCAGTATCCAATACTGAAAAAAAAAAAAAAAAGAAAGAAAGAAAGAAAGAAAGAAAGAAAGAAAGAAAGAAAGAAAGAAAGAAAGAAAGAAAACCCTGAATAAAACCATGCCAAATCTTTAGATCTAACTAACAATTCACAGAAAATTCAGGAGACAAAAGAAAACTACAAGGCAAATAACATGTCAACGAATAAATATATTTGGAGAAGGAAGATTCAGAATGAAGATTAGAAGAAATGAGATGTATCAACATTTGCAACTTGTGAATTCTGATTAAAATAAACAATTAAAAAAGAAAAAAGAATTATGAGACAATTCATGATATTTTGATAACATATTTTAAAAGAGTCCTTAATTATGAGATACACAAAAAATATATGTGCATGAAATACTGTGGTGTTCGAGAGTCACTTGCAGTCTAATCTGGGGCATGGTGAAGTAAGTGATTGGCAACATAAATGGAACAAGATCAGCCATGTTGTGCTAAGTTTCCATCACTGTGGCAAAATACTCAACATATTATTTTGGCTCATGGTTTCAGAGGTTTCAGTCCATGACAGGCTGACTCCATTGCTTTAGACCTAAGATGAAACAGAACAACATTATTTCACCAGGTAGGGGAGGAAAGCTGCTCACCTCATGCAGGAAGCAGAGGGAAAGAGCTTGAGAGGAAGGGTCTGAGGACCAGATATAATCCCCAAGGTCACACCCCGTGATCTACTCCCTTTAACTAAGTTCCCCTTCCTCTTGCCATCATCTCTCAGCAATGCTATCAAATTATGATCTTGTCACTGGATTCATTACCCTGATACGTTAGAGCCCTCACAATCTGATCACTTTCAGAAAACTCCACTCCTGAATATGTGAAACTTGTGAAGGACATTTCAGATCTAAACCGTAACATATATGCCAAGTACTCTCTTTTTATACCTATATTATAAATTTCCCATATTCAAAAGTTGAAGTTGAAAAGAATTGACAAGGTAGTTTCTGTTTTGAACTAGGAGGTTGGATATACCCTTTAACAATATTGTAAATGTTTTGAGGAGGACCAGGTTAGAGGTGGAGAACAGCAATAGACAAAGAAAATTAATCACTTAACTTTCAGCTCTGAACACAATTCAAAGTATTTGAGACATTCAAGGAAATATACTGAAGAGTCAGATACATAAGGTCTGAATCTCAGAGGGGAGATCTGGACTAGAGATAGAAATTTGGGATTTATCAGCATATCGGTGGGAATTGATGTAATTACTTAGGAAACAAAAATAATGCTTTATTACAGAATAAAAACAAAAAGACATATTGCATGCCTATCATGTACCAGGTATTAAGTTATGTAAATTTATTTACTTAGCCTTCACAATACTCAATGAAGGGGGTATTTTTATTATCTCTTTTAATAAATTAGGACACAGAAGCAGACAGAGTTTAAATCTTGTCTATAGGGAGTTCGAATACTGCAATCAGGATTTGAATCCAAGAAGTTTGGTTCTGTGAAAATAAGACAGGACTAGGACTGTGATCTATAAAGATCTATGTAGAGTTACAGATGTCTAAAGTTAAAGAAGGAAAAAAACAGGAAAGGAAATCTCAATATAAGCCAAAAAAAATCACATTAAAGAAACAGCATGGCCAATGGTATTGGATGGTAAATGCACACTAGCATTAATTGTATCATTGGTAGCATACTCAGCTCATGATTCACATTATACTTTCATTTCCTTCAAGATACTTTATAATAGAATGACACAGTTTGATTTCAATTTGATAAATTAAAAAAATCCTTTTATAATAGATTCCACTATAACACACACTTTGTCTTAAAATATGTGAAATATACAAATCCAGATATTGAGAATAATTTAGGGAAGATTTTTCATTAGAATTCCTTAGGATATATGAATTCATCTTAGAATTTTTTATCTGAAAATTTCTCCTGATGCATTTAAAATATGGTTCAAGGGCTGGGGATTTAGCTCAGTGGCACCACACCTGCCTCACAAGCGCAAGGTCGTGAGTTCAACAGGTACCAAAAAAAAAAAATTTAACTAAATTAAAATATGATTCAATTTTCAAATCTGTCAGACATGGAATTTTAAAGACAAATTTGCTGTATACCTGTACAATGATTTTTATATATTCTGGTGTTTCCTAAGATTAGGAAGAATGTAACCTTTCAGGAAGAAAGAAGTTTAAGAGCTGTTAAAGAAAAATGATTAGGGCCAGGGATGTAGCTCACTGCTGCTTCGTCTGCCTGGCAAGCACAAGGTCCTGAGTTCAATCCCCGGTACCTTAAAAAAAAAAAAAGATTAGTTTTCCTACCACTCAAAGATTATCTTTTTTAAATTTCAAATCTTATTTTCAGTTTCTGTGAATATATGCTAATATTTTTGTTCTTCAGTTAGAATCTTCACATTCCTGAAAATTTCATTTTTAATAAGGATAATAATGAAGAATTGTATTTTCATCTGCATATGTGCAGTTCTTAAAAAATTTTTGCTGGGCATGGTGGTTTATACCTGTAATCCCAGCACTGAGGCAGGAGGATTGCCACCAGTTCAAGGACAGCCTGGGCTACTTAATGAGTAAAAGGCCAACCTGAACTATATAGTGAGACCCTGTCTCAAAATAACCAAACAAATTTTCAAACATCAACTTCATTATACCTCATGGAAAATGAATGAGTTTCTTCTAAAAAAAAATCTATTTGTAATCATCGGAGTAATATTAGTTTATACTTTAACTTTTATAAGAGAACCACGTACATTGTGTTAGTTACTTTCTCATTGCAGAAATAAAATACCCAACACCCACAAGCTAAAGGAGGAAAGGTTTATTTGGCTCACAGTCTGTAGAAGTTTCAGTCCATAATCAGCTGGCTCCAAGGCAGGGTGGCATATAGCAGAGGGGCAACATTTCATGGCCCCCAGAAGACAGCAAAAGCAACCAGCAAACCTTAACAGTGGCTTTCTGACCCTTTTTATCTTGTCCAGGCTACTGGGGGTTTAGGGCAGTGTCAAACCAATTAGTGCACTGGTTTAGTAACCACACGCCTTTAATCCCAGCATCATACACTAGATTTGGTCACCTATGAAAAAGTCATCCATGACCGCATGAACACAAGCTGTGACAACTATGTAAGGTAGGTTTGGGCTTGAATTTCTAAATTCTTAATGACAACATCAGAAAATGGGAGACACTTATTTCCACATTTATGTTTGTTGATTTAAAATGTTAGCCTTGGTCTGGGGGTGTAGGTTTGTGTTAGAATGCTTGCCTAGCATGTCAGAAGCCCTGGGATTGAGCCCCAGCATTTAAAAAAAAATTAAAACACTAAAATGTTGACCTAAAGATCAGGATGCAATCATTAGCAGGCTGGCTTTATTTCAGGAAAGAACAAAAAAATGAATAGAGGAAAATGGTAGAGTAGTTGACATTAATTGCTTCGAGGAGCCCTGTAAAAAAAATGACCATATTATTTCTCTAGTATCTGTAGCTAAATAATAGTTATTTTAGAGCTACCAACTATAGCTTCATCACCTAGCACAGTGACTGTTATAGTTTGTATTCAGTAAATCATTGTAGAAAAAACAAATGAGCAAATACATAAATAACAAATGAAGCTTGTATTTGCAGCAGTATTGAGAAGCAGGGGGCAATGCGTTAAGTAAAAACAGCCAATGTGTATTGATGGTGATTACCTGCCCAGTACTACAAATAATTAAAATAACCAAGATTCACTACTGTTTACCATGTGCTATCCTACTTATCACACTATTACTAATGGAGTCTCCACAGGCAGCAATATTATCATCCTTCCTCATCATTTCAACTTATTTCTCTCTATTTTTGAGCACACTGAAGCACAGAGAGTGAGGTTAAGTAAAACTTGCTCATAAGCACAAAACGGGTCACTATATATGATAAACAGTTTGGCCAGTTCTTTAAACCAATAGGTTGTATGTTTAATACAGTTAAAAACTCTCTGTTAATTGTGTTTGCTAAAATCCTTCCAATGCCACCCAGAAACCTTTGGGTTCATAAGTACTAAACTCTTTAAGGCTGACTATGGGTTTTTTTTCTTATACCAAAAGTCTCATCTGCCACTCCTGGGTTATATTTTCTTCTAAAGTCACTGACTTTCAGGTCTGGGTACCAGCACAGAGATCTGTACAAAGGAGTGGCTAAGTATGTGAATTTTGGCCTCAGGCTAGATTCACATTCTGGCCTTGCTGCAGGTGGTAGCATGTGCCAGTAATCCCAGCACTCTGGGAGGCCAAGGTAAGAGAATCACAAATTCTAGCCCAGTCTGTGAAATTTAGCAACCTAATGAGACCCTGTCTCAAAATAGAAATTTTTTTTTAAAAAATGGGCTGAAGATGTAGCTCAGTGTGAAGGCCTTGGGCTCAATTCCCAGTACCACAAAAAAAAAAAAAAAAAAAAGAGGAGGAGGAGGAATTGGAGAGGGAGGAGAGAGGAATTATTAACACTGAAGCTTACTCCTTAGAAGCAGGTACTCACTTCTTAATGACTAGATTTCGCTGGCTTGGTGGCTGAGAGAATTTTGTAGCACTTAGAACTCGTTCCAGGGTAGTTAGCACTTGGTAAGCAGTACATAGTTGCTTTTTTCTTATTGTATTTGCCTCTTTTTCCTAAGATGGAAAAATAATAAACAGATCTTTAAGAAATTCTTGAGAGCTGGGCAGAATGGCATATTCCTGCAATTGTAGCCCTAGGGAGGCTAAAGCAGGAGGAGGATCACCATGAGTTCAGCGCCAGCCTGGGCTATATAGTGAATTCAAGGCTAGCCTAAACTCCATAGCAAGACCCTGTCTCAAAAAAAAAAGCAAATGAAAGAATTTTATATAGGGGCAAGGCAAATTTTTTTTTCTTTCTGCAGTCCTGGAGATGGAAGATTGAACCCAGGGCCTTTATACTAAGCTACATTCCCCAGCCCACTTTTTTATTGTTTATTTTGATACAGGGTCTCGCTTAGTAACTAAATTGCCCAGCCTGGGGTCAAATTTGCAATCTTTCTGCCTCAGCCTCCCAGAGTGCTGGTATTACAGGCATGTGCCACCACCCACAGCAAAAATTTCTTACTTCTGATGAAGCAACTCTGGAAAATGGAGAAGAAGCTGGCCCGTTGTTACACAGAAGAAAAGTCAAGGCTACTGTGATATTGAATTCTACTCCAGCAATTTTGAAAATGCAATCTACATTCTCCATGTGTCTAATACCATTTGAAGAAGTCAGAAAAGTCAAAGCTATGCTCACAATAAAATTAAGATGTTATTTTTCTTCTTTACTGTGTTAGTAGTTACCAGTGGTGCAAAAGCAGTGATGGGCAAAACTGTGGATTCCATGAGAAAAATCAAGGCAGTGATACTAAACTACAATGATGGTTATTGCATTTTTCACCACCAGGTTCTCACAATAAAAATAAAATGTCAATTCCACTACGAATGATTTTATAAAGGTAGTAAAAATATTAACTTTATGAAATCTAGACCCTCAAGTCCATGTCTTAACATTCTGTGTGATGAAATAGAAAGTGCACATAAAGCAGTTCTGCTGCAGACTGGAGAGATGGTTGTCTGTAGGAAAGGAAGTTTATGTGACTGAGCTACAAGTGGAACCAATTTATGTTTCCAGGGAACATCATTTTTAGTTGGAAAAAATACTAATAAACAAACGACAAGTTTTCAGATTGAGCAGTAAGCATACTTTCTTATAAACAAACAAAATAAACCTGTCAATTCAAGGAAAACAAAAAAAATGGTATTTATTACTGTATTAGTCAGCTTTCCCATTGCTGGAACATAATACCTGATACCCACAATTTAAAGAAAGAGAAGTTTAATTTAGCTCATGATTTGGAGGGATCCAGTCCATGGTTGGCTGGTACCAAAGGAGAACAAAGGACAAGGGACCAGACTATGATACAGTTCACAAAGTCTCACTTCCATGACCCACCCAGACACATCTGCAAGCGTCTTCCACCAATTCCTAGGGCAGACCCCAAAACTGATCAAGTTGACATTCTCCTATCATGGCCACAATTGCTCATGATAAAACTTCACCTTTTATGAAAAAAGTTTAAATTTTAGAGAGCTTGAATCTGTCACTGTGGATTTGATAGTTTTTCAACATTTACAGGTTTCTCTGATAAAACTGTTTGTTTTTTGTGGGGGTTGGAACCCAACAGCACACCACCACTGAACTACTTCCCCAGACTTTTTTATTTTTTATTTTGAGGCAGGATCTCACTAAGTTGCTAAGGCAGGACTTGAATTTATAATCCTCCTGCCTCAGCCTCCCTCGGTTGCTGGGATTACAGGCATGTACCACCACACCTAGCTGATAGGACTAATTTTGATACTAACAAAAAGATGTTGATATTGTATAATGAATCAGCATTCAGAAATTTTGAATTAAAAAAACAGTATTTTCCTAATGAATAATGAATGACATTACAAAATTACGCATTAGTAAAAGATCTATTCGAAGTCCAAGATAGATCAGTGAATTTTAATACAATCATGTATGTAAAAGTTATTTATGTTTTCAGATTCCACAATGAAATTAACTTTTAAAAAACTAGCACTCATAGAAGTTTGACATAATATAAAAAACAGGAAAGCAGGGACACAGAGCAAATGAATTGCCTAATACATGAAATAAATCACCAAAAGTCTAGATTAGAAACTTGACTTCTAAAACTCTACTTCCCAAGAAAATGTTTCTAGCTATTTTACCCATGTGTTGGTGGTACTTACCCTATTAAGTTTATCATACCAATCTGATTCCCAATTATTAGATCCCAATTTACAAAGAATTGATATTCAAAACAGATTCCAGTTTTTAATGCTAAAATACTTCGATGTTTTCTACATGTAGTGCTTGTAATTTTAGACATCCATTGACAAATACTACAAAAATTATATTTGGTCTACAGAAAAAATGTTGTGCTCATTTTTTATTCAGCCGTCTACCTCCAAAGCTCAAAATCCCACAATTTGGAATTTAAAGATCTCATATCTAAACTTTTGAAAGTGCTAATATCAGGGGCATCCCTCAAATTCAGACTTACACAGAAGACAACATTTGTCCCCATAGCTGTGAAGAAATCCAAGTGTGCACGCGCGCGCACACACACACACACACACACACACATGCATGCACATGACAATTTTTCTCAGCAGGAGTCTGTCTAGTGTCTTTTCCAAAATTCTCACAGTGGGCGATATGGGACTCTGTCTAGTCTCCTTTGTGAGGCAGCACTACTCTAGTTTTAGTCAGTGTTCCGATTATCTTTCATTTCAACCTATAGATATAACAGCACCATATTATTCCATTGCCAAACCAAACCTGGAATGGAAGCAGGCAGGAGACACAAATTAAAAATGGTTATATGCAAATATAAGAGATTGTCAGGCCAGAGACATAGCTCAGTGGCATAGCACCTTCTTGGCAAGTGCAAGGCCCTGAGTTCGATTCCTGTTACCAAAACAGAGAGAGAGAGAGAGAGAGAGAGAGAGAGAGAGAGAGAGAGAGAGAGAGATTGTCAATGTCTATTCATATTCTGCCCAAGATTTAGAATTAGAAAATTTCAGATTCTGCAGAAGTCTTACATATCATCTAATCAACCCTTCCTTTTCAAAATGAGGAAACTGTGGCCCAGAAAGTTTTAGTCTCTCCCTCATATTTTTAGAGGGAGTTAATGCCAGAGATAGGACTGAAAACCACAGGCATTTCTTTATACCACAACTGGGTGATCTAATTGCTTTTTTCCTTGATTGTCAGTTCCCTATCACTAAACCTAGATTGAGATTTTCTTAACCACAACCAAAAGACACAGCATGATAAAGAGCTAGTTAAATAGAATCAAGGAACCCTATTTACTTTCAAAAAATAAAAGATAAAAACTTTTGTTAAATGCTAAAAAGTTCATAATAGTCTAGTCAGTTGGTACAAGTTCTTAGGTTTCAATCACAGAAAAACATTATTGCCGAAGTCCACAAGTACTATCCTAATTTATCAGATTACTTCCTTAGAAAGCATGCTTTTGATCTGCTCTTCTAAAAAAGAACAAGTGTGCAGACTTCAATGGTTAATAAAGTTGAAAGCTTCTCTCTGGGGTAACTGAAATTTTTATCAAAGGGACGATAGACCTGGTTGCAGCTGCAACAAAGAAGTGCCATATAAAGCCAAGTGGAAAGAAGTTGTACATCATTGGTGATACAGGGCCATTGAACACGGCCATATTAATTGGAATCTATTGCACAGGACATTCTACTACATGCTGGGCAAATGACCCTGAAAGTTTTGAGTCCCTCTAGTGTATAAAAAAAGTTCAGATGTAAAAATAATCATACAGATAGCAGATTCTCTATCCTTGAATGGGAATAGCTACCCTGAGATCTGGGTGGCTAGAAATTTTCTTTTTTAAATAATGCCCTTTGAGTGAGTTCCCACATATGCATCTTCTTTTACAACCATCTGAAAACTTGTCTTCTAATAATTTCACACAGAGCTTTTAGCAAAGCAACATTCAAAAGAATGAAACTAATGAAACATAGCAACTTCTACATTTTTACTTTCATGCTTTGGGAAAATTCCGATTAAAAGATACATGGTAGTTCAAATTGGAATTTCTTTATATGTCCCAAAATGAATAACTTCTAATCCAATAGAAAGATTAGAGATATTGAAAGACAGATAGTATGGCATGTTGCAGGTACATTAGGATGCAAGCCTTATGCACTTAATAATTTAAATTCTTTTATCCTTAGATGCTTATATTGTTCCTGACTTCAGGTTCTGTGTAAAGAGCAATCACTGTATTTGTCTTTTAGGCAGATCCTCTTCCTGAGTTTCATCACAGCCTCTTTATCTTATTCTTTAAGATAAATATTAAAATAAATCCTCACAAGATACCATAATGTCAATGAATAATAACCTTAATGTCAGAAACACTATCAAGATATGCTCACTGAAAAGAATCCTTTTCTAAGATCACCAAATTTTGCTTAATTTTAACAAAAAATTATCTACAATGCAAAGCAGTGAATGTATAAATCCTAGCTCAATGAAAGTCAAAGAATGAATGTCCTTTGAAAGTATTGCATATCAAACCAACTTTCATTTTCTCTAAATTTGAAGCCTCTTAATCTTAAGTATATCTATCTATTCTCCCAGGCTACACATCACATGCTAAAAAGCTGCCATGTTTATAACATATCCAAGTTCTATATTCTACCAAGGATCAACACATTGGGTTGATGAGATTTTTAAAAGTTAATTAACATGTATAAACATATATTTACAGTATATAACATGATTTTTAATATATGTATACATTGTGAGTAGACAAATCAAGCTACTTAACATATGCATTATTTCACATACTTATCATTTTGTGATGAGAACATTTAAAATCTATTCTATTAGCAATTTTCAAATATATGGTATATGTTGCTAACTGTGACATACATTGGGTTTCTTGAAATTATTGCTCCTAACTGAAATTTTACATCCTTTGACCAACATCTCCCCAACCCCACAACTCCCAAAACTCTGATAACCACTATTTTACTCTATGTTTCTATGAGTTTGACTTTTTTATACTCCACATCTAAACAAGATCATGCAGTTTTGTTCTTTTGTGCCTGACTTACTTCACTTAACATAATGTCCTCCAGATCTATCCGTATTGTTGCAAATGTCAGGATTTCCTTCCTTTTCTAAGGCTGAATAATACTCCATTCACATTTTTTAAAGTCCACTTTTCTTTAGACACTTAGGTTGACTCTATGTCTTAGCTGTTGTGAATAGTGCTGCAGTGTACATGAGAGTATCAATGACTCTTTGGCATACTGAATTCATTTCTTTGGATATATGCCTAATAGTGAATGACTTGATGGATCATCTGGTAGTTCTATCCTAAATTTTTTGAGAGAATTCCATACTGTTTGTATAATGTTTGTATAATGGCTATACTAATTTATATTCCCTCCCACTGATATTTGTTGTTATCTTTTGCCTTTTGGATAATAAGCATGTAGAAGGTGTGAGACGATCTCACATTGTGGTTTTGATTTAAATTTCTCTGATTATTAGTGATGTTCAATACATTGTCATATATACATTGGCCATTTGCATGTCTTCTTTTTAAAAATATTATTCAAGTCTTTTTTTAAAATCAGGTTATTTGCTTTTTTTCTGGCTATTGAATTGTTCAAGTTCCTTATGTATTTTGTATATTAGCCCCTTATTTGGCTATTGAGCTGTTTGAGTTCCTTATGTATTTTGTATATTAACCCCTTATTAGCTTATTGGTCTGCAAATATTTTCCTCTATTCTGTAAGTTCTCTCATCATTCTGCTGTTTACTTCCTTTGGCACAAGTTTTTTAGTTAGATGTGATAGTTTAAAAGAAATTGAACATTAGGTCAAAAACTGATAATGATATCTGAGAGATGGAAAACAAATAGTAAACTAACTTTACAGCTACTTTGAAGAGTTGGAGTTGAGAATTTTAGGGACAAAGGCAGCTAGAATTCACAAAACAAATTACCAGAGAAAAATCTTCACCAAGAAAGAACTCCAAAAGTTTACAAAAGGAACCCCTAGAATATAACTGATCAGTACATACATGTAAGGAAATTACTAGAGAATAGGAAAAATTCAAAGATTTAGAAGTACAATCCTAAGACTCCATAGAGAACTGAAATCAGTTCCTGTTCTCACTGATTAGATTGGCAAACCTCATACATAATTCACACAGTATGAAGAATTTTGCCTCAGAAGTAGTGAAAAATTAGTTCTAGAGCAAATGCTACTCCGGTATCACCTAATAAAATTTTATCCAAAAGGATTAAGTTATTTCCATATAATTTAACTATATCCCAAGACAAAGTTCAAGAATTTGTGTGGGGATGGCAAAATAAGCCATTTTATCAAACAAGGTAAAATGCTACCTGGCGTATAGTAAAAAATCATTAAGTATGAAGATAAGAAGGGAAATTATAACCCATAATGAGAAGAAAAATAATAGAAATTTATCCAGAAATTTCACAAATGATTGAAGTTTTAGAGAAAGACATTAAAGTATGTATTTTAAACATTATAACTGTATTCCATATGTTCAATATGTTTAATTAAAGATTGAAAATGTATGAAAACTATAATATTTGAAGTGAAATACACTGGATATAGTTCACCATAGGAAGACATTGCAGAACAAAAATTAGTGAATGAAATAACCTATGAATAGAAACTATCTACAATGCAAAATATAGAAGTGGGGATGAAAGATGGAAAAGCAAACAACAGAACTTAGATTCAAGTAACCTGAGGCAAGTATAATCGGGGTCTCCAAAAGAAAGGAGAGATGGGAAGAAAGAAAAAAATGTTACAAGAAGTAATACCTGAAAATTTTCTAAATTTGATAGATGTTATAAACTTATCATATATCCAAGCATCTGCTAGGACCATAAGCACAAGTAACATGAAGAAAACTATAGCAAACAATGTCATAAACAAACTGTTTCAATCACTGATAAAGAGAAATTATTTACATAGGAATAAATATAAGAAATACAGATTTCTTTTCAGAAGCAGTGCAAGCTAAAAGACAGTAGTGTAATATCTTTAAAATACTAAAAAGCATCTAGTATTCACTACTCAGGAAAAATATGTCAAAAATTAAAAGAAATAAAAACTCTTTCAAAAAATTTTAAAAATTAAAAAAAATATATGTGGAGTATGCTAGCTAACTGGAGTTTTTTTTTCCAGACCACTGTTTGTTCAATAGTTTGTTTTGGGGACCTTTCTGAAACAAATCACATCATCTGGTGTCTTGTTGGTGCTTGAGATGTTTTATTAAGTTATATGGGAAAATGTTTAAGTGCTTTTCAGTTTTGTTTTGGTTGAGTTCTACTGTATTTGAATATTATTGCAGTTTTTTTCCCTTGCATTGTTTTTCTTTGAATGGTTTTAATTTCATGTATGTGTGTGTTTGATAATAAAGTTATTTTTAAATAAATTTTTAAAAAATTTAAAAAATTAAAAACTCAACTCTTTCATATATACAAAAGCTGAAAGAATTCATCACCAGCAAGCAGAACCACATTATAAAAAATGTTAAAGGAAATCCTTCAATCAGGAGGAAAATGATACCAGATGGAAATCTGTATCTTTACAAAGGAATGAAGAGCACCAGAAATGGTAACTATGTGGGTAATTATGCAGCTTTAATCTCTTTAGAAGGTAATTGCGTAGGGCTGGGGATTTAGCTCAGTGGTTTTGCCGCCTGGTGCACAAGCGCAAGGACCCAAGTTCGATCCGCAGTACCAAAAAAAAAAAAGATAATTGTTTAAAGCAAAAATAACATATTTTGGGGTCCATAAAAAATAAGAAGGTAAAATGTATGAAAATAGTATAAAGGCTGGGAGGAAACAAATGGAAGTATAATTTTATAAGGTATTATATTATATGAAAAGTAATTTAATATCTCTTAAAGATTGACTGTGATAGAGTTGAGGGTGTGCCTCAATGGTACAAAGTTTACTTAGCATGCATGAGGCCCTAGGCTCAAACCCTACCACTGAAAAAAACAAATTGACCATGATAGCCAGGGATGGTGGGGGAGGCCTGAGTTGCTCAGTGAGACCCTATCTCAAAATTCTAAAAACTTTAAAAATGGCTGGGAATGTAGCTCATTGTGAAGGTCCTGGGTTCAATCTCTAGTACAGGGGGACTGGGGTGGGGGTAACAACCATTAAAACAAATATCAAAGAATTGCAGCTATAAGCCAACATCAGAGATTAAATAGAATAATAAAAATATTTAATTAATTCAAAATAGGCCCCAAAATTTAAAAGTAAACAAAGACAGTTGGCAAAAACAGAAAGCAAATACAAATAGCAAGATGACAAATTTAAACCCAAACATCTCAATACTCACATTAAATGTAAATGATCCTGAACATCCTAATTAAAAAGTAGAGATTGCAGGTTACTTAAAATGACTCAACAGCATTCTACTTACACACAAACACACACACAAAAAACTCACATTAAATGAAAATCACAAAAGTTAAATGTTAAAGAACATGGTAAATACACTATGCTAATTCTACTTAAAGCTATAAAAGGGTCAAAGGTACAGTGGTAGAGTGTATTCACTGGAACCTGGGTTGAATCCCCAGCACACATTAAAAAAGTGATAAAGGAGCCCGCTGCAGACAGGCAGGTCTGTGCACGCCCTACCGAGGTCCTGAGTCACGCAGAAGACGCGGAATCACCTCGCTGCAGACAGGCAGGTCTGCCCACACCCTACCGAAGTCCCCAGTTGCAAGGAACACACGCCAAATCAGTCCGCTGCAGACAGGCAGTACTGTGCATGCCCTACCAAGGTCCCCAGTCACGCTGAAGACACCGAATCACCCCGCTGCGGACAGGCAGCCACCTGGTTCCACACTACAAAGATGCAGAGGACACCAGACCACCAGACCAAGGTACTGAGTCCCACTGTTCCCGGCCCAGAGATAGGGGCTTCTGACCAGCATCCCACTGCTCCTGGTCCAGAGGGAGGGGCTTCCGAGTCACCAGCCCTCCCCCTGCTCCCAGCCCAGAGGAAAGGGCTTTTGGGCCACCTTCTGTCCCACTGCTCCCGGCCCAGAGGGAGGGGCTTCTGAGCCACACTGCTCCTGGTACAGAGGAAGGGGTTTCCCGGCCACCATCCCTCCGGCTGCTCCCAGCCCACAGGAAAGGGCTTTTGGGGCACCAGCCCTACCGCTGCTCCTGGCCCCTGTCCCACCTCACCCAGCTCAGAGGAGGTAATCCGTGCAGGCACTAACAGCCCCCCGCCCCAGTCGAAATGAGAAAACAGGTAAATAAGTCTCAAAACCAGACTTCCAGATCACTTACAGCAACCCCAAAGGGAAATGAGATGGAACACTCTGATACTCAACCACCTGGACCCACTGAACTGGCAACAAAAGGGGATCTGGAAAAAATGAAATCAGAAATAATTTCTCAGGTAACAGGAGAAATTGTGCCCCTAGTGCAAGACATAATTAATAAATCTAGAGAGGAGCTCAGGAACATGATGGAATCCCAACATAGGAAACAAATGGAATCCATAAAACAGATGCAAATAGATTTCCAGGACATGAAAAACTCCATTGAAAGTCTACACAGCAGAATGAGCCAATGTGAGGACAGAATTTCAGATATAGGAGATAAGATTGCAATTAGTGACCAGGAAAAGAAAAATTACTTTAAAATTATAAGGGAACATGAGAAATCAATCCAGCAGCTGCTAGACGATGCAAAGAAGAATAACATAAGACTGATTGGGCTCAATGAAGAAACAGGAGATAGTGCAGATGACATAAAAAAATCTCTTCACAGAAATAATGGCAGAAAACTTCCCAAGCAGGGGGAAAGAACTTGACATACAGATAAGTGAGGCATATAGGACTCCAAATAGCCTTAATCAAAAAAAATCTACACATAGGCATATAATTGTTAAGATTCCAGAAACTCAACAGAAGAACAAAGTTCTACAAGCCGTCAGAGAAAAGAAACAAATCACATACAAAGGAAAGCCCATCAGAATGAGAGCAGACTTCTCAGCACAAACCATCAAGGCAAGAAGAGCTTGGAGTGACATATTCCAAGCCCTAAAAGAACATAGCCTCCAACCCAGATTGATGGACCCTGCAAAACTATCTTTCAAAATGGATGGAGAAATAAGATACTTTCATGACAAAGTGCACCTTAGGAATTTCATGAATACCAAACCAGTACTCCAAAGAATTTTACACAATATCCTAGGAACAGACATTGAGGATCACAACCCCAGGAAGCAAAGCAGAATGAACCCATCTGGCATGACAAGAAATTAAATGGAAAGGGGGAGAACCCAACAAAAAGAAAAAGTCATGGCAATGACAAGTCAATACATTTCAGTTATAACCATCAATGTTAATGGTCTCAATTCACCAATCAAAAGAAATAGACTGGCAGAATGGGTCAGGAAGCAAAATCCAACAATATGCTGCATACAAGAAACACACTTCATTCAAAAGGAAACTCATAGACTGAAAGTTAAAGGGTGGAAAACAATACTGCATGTGACAGGAACCCGAAAAAAAGCAGGAGTAGCTATCCTCTTGGCAGATCAAGTAGATTTCAAACCAACACTGATTAAGAGAGATGAAGAAGGACACTACATCCTTGTAAAGGGAAGAATCCAAGAGGAAGAGATGACAATCATAAATATCTATGCACCAAGCACTAGTGCACCCAACTATATAAAACAAATACTAACGGACATGAAAAGTCATATATGCACTAATACAATTGTAGTGGGGGACCTCAACACCCCACTGTCACAAATAGATAGATCAACTAGACTAAAAATAAGTAATGAAATACTAGAACTCAATTGAACTCTTGAACAAATGAACTTAACAGATGTTTACAGAGTCTTCCACCCCACAAAATCAGAATCCACATTCTTCTCAGCTGCACATGGGTCATTCTCCAAAATAGACCACATACTCACACATAGAACATGTTTAAGGAAGTGCAAAGGAATTGAAGTTATCCCCTGTATATTATCAGACCATAGTGTGATGAAATTGGAGATCCATAGCAAAAGAAACTCAAATAATTTCATAAGCATGTGGAAATTGAACAACACACTTCTGAATAACCAATGGGTCACAGAGGAAATTAAAGAAGAAGTCAGACAGTTCCTTCAATTAAATGACAATGACAATACAACATATCAGAATCTATGGGACACAATGAAAGCAGTCTTACGAGAGAAATTCATAGCAGTGAATATGCATATTAGGAAAACAGAATGAGCCCAATTAAACAACCTGCTGCTAAACCTCAAGCTTCTAGAAAAAGAAGAGCAGGACAACCCCAGAGCTCATACAAGGGAGGAAATTATAAAGATCAGAGTAGAAATCAATGCAATGGAGACTAAGAGAATGATACAAAAAATCAATGAAGCCAAGAGTTGGTTCTTTGAAAGAATCAACAAAATTGACAAACCTTTAACCAACCTTGTCAGAAAAAGGAAAGAAAAGGCCCAAATCCATGCAATTAGGAATGAAAAGGGTGAAATTACAACAGACCCAGCAGAAATCCAGAGGATCACCAATACCTCCTTCCAGAACCTATATGCCAATAAGATGGACAACACAGAAGAAATGGACAGATTCCTAGATACACATGAATTACCAAAGTTGAACGAAGAAGACCTAAAAATTCTGAACAACCCAATATCAACCAATGAAATTGAAAATGTAATTAAAAACTTATCAACTAAGAAAAGCCCAGGCCCTGATGGCTTCACTGCTGAATTCTACAAGACATTTAGAGAGGAACTGCTGCCACTACTGTTGAAACTCTTCAATGAAATGGAAACGGAAGCAATACTCCCAAATTCATTCCTGGAAGCAAGCATCACCTTGATCCCCAAAGCAGAGAAAGACCCAACTGAAAAAGAGAACTATAGGCCAATCTCACTAATGAACATAGATGCAAAAATCCTTAATAAGATAGTGGCAAACAGAATGCAGAAGATCATCAAGAAGATCATACACCCTGATCAAGTGGGATTCATCCCAGGGATGCAGGGATGGTTCAATATACGAAAAGCAATTAATGTAATACACTATATCAATAGAGCCAAGGACAAAAACCATATGATTATCTCCATAGATGCAGAAAAAGCATTTGACAAAATCCAACATGCATTTATGATAAAAACCCTACAAAAAATTGGAATAGATGGTCTGTACCTCAAACTGATAGAAGCCATCTATGAAAAACCAACAGCCAATATCATACTAAATGGTCAAAAACTGAAACCTTTCACACTAAAATCAGGAACAAGACAAGTATGTCCACTATCAGCACTCCTGTTCAATATAGTTCTGGAAACATTTGCCACAGCAAGTAGACAAGAGAAAGAAATAAAAGGAATAAAGATAGGTAATGAAGAAGTCAAATTGTCATTATTTGCAGATGACATGATACTCTATATAGAAGACCCCAAGAACTCCACCAAAAGTCTTCTAGACTTCATAACCAAATTCAGTCAAGTAGCTGGTTACAAGGTCAACACACAAAAATCAATAGCTTTCCTCTACACCAATGACAGACTCACTGAGAGAGAAATAGCACAAATAATTCCTTTCACACTAGCATCCAAAAAACTGAAATACCTAGGAATCATCCTAACAAAGAAATCAAAGACCTCTTCTCTGAAAACTATGGCACTCTGAAAAGAGAGATTGAAGATGATATCAGAAAATGGACAGACATCCCCTGCTCCTGGGTAGGAAGGATTAATATAGTGAAAATGGCCATACTTCCAAAACTGCTATATAGATTTAATGCAATTCCAATTGAAATCCCAGCAGCATACTTCATAGACCTTGAGAAAACAATCCAGAAATTTATTTGGAGCAAGAAGAGACCCAGAATAGCAAAAGCAATTCTAGGTAACAGAGACATGGCAGGGGGTATCACAATCCCCAACCTGCAACTATACTACAAAGCTACTGTGATAAAAACAGCATGGTACTGGAAAAGAAACAGACTTGAGGACCAGTAGAACAGATTAGAAGATGCAGAAACAATGCCAGACACACTCAGCCATCTCGTCTTTGACAAAGGAGCCAAACACCCTCACTGCAGGAAAGATAGCCTCTTCAATAAATGGTGCTGGAAAAATTGGGCTTCAACTTGCCAAAGATTAAAACTAGACCTGTATCTCTCACCATGCACTAAACTAAAATCAAAATGGATTAAAAATCTAAATATTCAAATAGAAACTCTGAACCAGTTGGAACAGAGGTTAGGTAGAACCCTTGAAGACATCAGTGTAGGAAAAGATTTTATGAACAAAACCTCAGTTGCCCATGAACTAGCACAAACAATCAACAAGTGGGATCTCTTCTTATTAAAAGGCTTCTGCACAGCAAGAGAAACCACCAGCAGTGTGAAGAGACAACCCACAATGTGGGAAAAAATCTTCACCTGCTCTTCCTCAGACAAAGGTCTACTATCTCAAATCTATAAAGAACTTAAAAATATCAGACCTCCCAAATTTAAAGACCCAATCCAAAAATGGGCATCTGAAATGAACAGATATTTCTCAGACAAAGAAGTAGAAATAGCAAATAAATACATGAAAAAATGTTCAACATCACTGGTCATTCGAGAGATGCAAATGAAAACAATGCTGAGATTCTACCTCACTCCAGAAAGAATGGCTGCTATCATGAAATCAACCAATAACAAATGCTGGCAGGGCTGTAGGGAAAGAGGAACCCTGCTCCACTGCTGGTGGGAGTGTAGACTGGTGCAACCACTGTGGAAATCAGTATGGAGATACCTCAAAGAACTAGGACTGGAAGTCCCATTTGACCCCACTATTCCACTGCTGGGGTTCTTCCCCAAAGATTTCAAAGAATCATACCACAGTGATATATGTGCACCCATGTTCATAGCACTGCAGTTTGTAATAGCTAAAACTTGGAAACAGCCCAAATGCCCATCAACTGGAGACTGGATAAAGAAAATGTGGTTTTTTTATAAAATGGAGTACTACTCAGCCATAAGAAATGATAAATTAGAGACATTTATAGCTAAGTGGATGCACACTGAGGCCATACTCTTAAGTGAAATAAATAGGACACACATGTATAAATACTGAATAGTTTCTCTGGTGTGAGAAACTGAAAGTGTAAATAAGGGCTAAATGTATAATAGGTAATGTGAAATAGGAAGAAAAGGGGCAAAGGGGAAGGAAGTGGTAGGGCTAGGGGAAAGGATAGAAGGGAATGGGATTAATATGAGAAAATGGAAAAATAGGAACAAAATCTTTGTAAATAGGGAGGACTGGAGGGGTTGAAAGGAGGGCTGGGCAAGGGTGAAAAATAAGAACCAAGAGAGACTATGTAAAGGTGCAAATTTCCAATGATGAATGTCATTATATTGTATACCTAAAATGTACCAATGATTAGAATGAATAATCGATAATGCAGAATCGGAAGAAAAGGTCCAAAGGGGTAGGGGTAGTGGGAGGTGCAGGGGAAAGGAAAGAAGGGAAAGGAAAAATGCTGAGAAATGGAAAAAATGGAAATAAAGTCTTTGTAAATACGGAAGGGTGGAGGGCGTGAAGGGAGGGCTAGGAATGGGGAAAAAATAAGAACCAAGATGCATTATGTAAAGGTACAATTCCCGATGAGAAATGTAATTGTGTTGTATATCTACAATGTACCAATAAAAGAATTTAATACAAAAAAAAAGTGATAAAGACTTTGTTAATATCAGGCAAAGTAAATTTCAGAGTAAAGAATGTTTTCAGAAATAAAGAAGTTACTTTAAAATGATAAAGGAGTCAATTTATCAAAAAATTAATAATCCCAAATATTTATATACACAATAATAGGGCTTTAAATAAATGAAGCAAAAATTGATGA
Organism: Heterocephalus glaber; assembly: GCF_053883595.1. NCBI lineage: Eukaryota > Metazoa > Chordata > Mammalia > Rodentia > Bathyergidae > Heterocephalus > Heterocephalus glaber. The sequence continues at coordinate 57,036,247 of NW_028258324.1, forward strand.
ACTCCAAAGGGAAAATAAAAGTAGCCTAAGATTAGAGTCAGAGATTTCAATTCCTTTCTCTCTATAATTGACAGAACAGGTAGACACAAAAATCAGTAAATTTTTAGAAGACTGGAACAATGTCATCAAACATTTTGATCCTGTTGTCACAGAACAATCTACTCAACAATGATAAAATATATTCTCTTCATTTACCTGGAAGACTGACAAAGCTAGACTATATATCTCAGATCATAAAACAAAAATTTTTAACTTAAATAAATCATGCAATAAATATAATTTAACACAATATAATATGAATATTAAATAACACTATACATTTATTATAGTTATATATAATTATATATAATATATAATGTGATATAAACTATATTATATGATCATTATAATGATATATTACATAATTAATTTATTATATTAATAGTTTATTACTATATTATATTAACACTATAATATTATATCATAATAATATTATTGTAATAAAAACAGTAAGTTAATACTATAATTATATGTAAATTACAATATAATAAATGTAATACAATACATTATGAATATAATATAATTATGTCTGATATCAATAACATACAATGGACCCTTGACTTACGAACTTGATGGGTTTCTGAAGTCTGGTTGTAACTCAAGTTGGTTGTAAGTCAATACAGCTGAGATCTGTATGTTTCCCTGGGTACATGCTATAGATAACAAGAGGCAGATGAATCTTCCATTAACCTAATTAACCTAAGTTGTTCATGTCAGGCTGGTCATAACTTGAGGGTCCACTGTATCTGGAAAGTTCCTCAAAAGTTGGAAACAAACAAACATACTTCTAAATAATCAATTTGTCAAAGAAATAATATAAATATAACACCAAAATTTGTGGACTACACTCTAAGCAATATTTAGAAGGGAATTCATAGCATTACACATCTATATTAGAAAAAGAATAAAGGTTTTAAAACAATGAGCTTAGCTTTCCCCTTGAAAAAGTAAGAAAACAATATAAAATTAAACCCAAAGTAAGTACAATAAAGGAAGCAATAAGACCATAGCAGAAATCAATAAAATAGGAGACAGAAAAACATTAAAGAATGTTAAATAAAAACAAAAGCTCATTATACGAGATCAATAAAATTGACAGATCCATAATCTGATCAGGACTGATCACAAAAAAAAAAAAAAAATGGGAGAAGACACAAATGATCCAGATGGGAAATGAGGGAAGTAAACTAATTTAAGATTCTATAAATATTACAAATATAACAAGGAAATATTATAACCAACTTCATGCCATTAAGTTCAACAACTTAGATGAAATATTAAAATTCCTTGAAAGTCACAAACCACCAAAGCATTCCTTTTGGAAATGGCAATTCTGATCAGTAGGCAAAAGCAGTTTGTTACACAATTGAAAGAGACCAGAAGCAACCATGAAAAATTATAGGGAATAGTTATAATGACATTTTAACACCCAGAAATTTTTAGTTCCTTTATGATCGGTTCTTTAGGAAAAAGAACTCACAAGAGTCTGAGAATATAGTTTTAAATGTGTCAAAGATGTGATGGAAAACACTTGACCTTTTTTAAAAGTCTAAAAACAAGAAGTTACTGACTTTTATATACTTTTAAATGTATTTTTATTTTCATTTTTATTTTTTGGTACGTGGACCTTGTGCTTGCAAGGCAGGTGTGGTGCCACTGAGCTAAATCCCTGGCCCTTCTATATACTTTTATAATCTTAAATAAAAGGTAATTTTAATGTAGTGGTTGAGGCAAAGTAAATTATTTCTTATATTTTTCAGATTATATTTTATGAACTTAGGAAAAATATCTATAATACTTATAACTGACATGGAATAAATAGGTTTAATTTATAAGGAGTTTTCAAAAATTAACAAAAAAGACAAATGAGCCTGTAGATAGATTTTTAAAAGATAAATTTACTGTAATTCATAGGAAATTGTGATTGTCCATAAATAAAATATTAAAACACCTTCAACTACTTATCAAAAACATAAGAGATAAAACAAGGGCATTTTTCATTTATTAAGTTACAATAACTTCATAATAAACATTGGTGACAGTGAGCAAATAAGTTTTAAAGAATGGACATTACAATAGCTGTTGAAAAGTGATACAGTATTAGCAATGAAAGTGTAAAATATACATGCTAAATAACGAATAAAAAATCTACACGGTTATTTCAAGAGATTTAGGAAAAGTATTTAAGGAAATCAAATGCCCTTTCGTGATTAGAAAAAAAACAACACACAACAATGTAGATACAGAAGGGAACATCTACAACCACATAAAGGGTATCTAAAAAACTCACAGCTAATATCAACTTAATGGTGAAATACTGGGTGCTTTTCCTTAAGATCAAGACTAGTAGAGTGACCTGGGCGTGGTGGTGAACACCTGTAATCCCAGCTACTCAGGAGCCTGAGGGAGGAGGATTGCAAGTTTGGGACCCACATGGGAAATTTAGCAGACGCTGTTTCAGAATCAGAAGGGCTGGGTATGCAGCTCGGTGGTAGAGCATGTGCCTAGCATGGATTCAACCCACAGTACTGCTTTAAAAAAAGACTGAACTATTCAAGTGCTCCCTAGAAGCAAGTAGAGATACTGTAGTTAAAGACAAGATAAATGGAGCCCAATCTGTGGATCTAAGAGATCATTATTTCCCTCAGAAAAATATTTTCAATAAAAGAAGTTCTTCCTGAGAAGATATCCCATGTTCTCCCTTAACTTTCCTCTTCTTGATTAGGTGAAATCAAAAGCCCAAGGCCATTATGTTAATCAACATTTCAACTTTAATTAAAAACAGGATTCCCTGCTCCCTGCTTTACACCATTAGGGTGGCCAGGCCACCTGCCTTTGTAAAAGGTGACATGGCAAGCTGCTTCCTCTCACATTCTCAGCT